>NW_010368059.1:0-161878 GCF_000414095.1 Morus notabilis | reverse complement strand
TCAAATATAATAATAAATCTATATTATATTATAGTATAATATAATATAGTCATAATTTTTAACTATCCATAGTAATTTAATCTCATAATTTACCAAACGTTATTACACTGATTTTGAAATCAGCACAGCTACTATAATTATAGTTTACTAAACACTCAGTTGCTTTTTGTAACAGTTATTTTTTCTTTCAACACAACTAAAAGTAATTTTTTCAAAATCTACAGTAATACCAAACTAAGTCTATATTTTTATAGTCATGATTAAATGCTCAAGGTATTTTTAAAAAAATCATTAAAAAATATATATTTTTGCGGATGTAATTCTTCCTTAGACTATAAGTTAAGATTGCGTTTGTTTTAAGAGTTTTACGTGGTTCAAATCATGATTCTTAGTACAGCTATAATGTTTTCCTCTCTCACAATTGAATCTTGTGTTATTGTTATTTAATTAGATCGTTCTAATTTTAAACTAATTTATTTACTCAAATTAAATGATTTTTATAAATTTGTTGTCTTTTTTTTTTTTGTTTATAACAAATTGTTTCATTAATTGTTGTAATTGACTTTATGTTAAGGCGGTTTAACATTGTTTTTGGGCAAAAGAATGACAAATTATACTTTTAAAAAAAAAAGGGAGAGAGATTTTGAGGACCTTTCTCTAAAAAAAAAAAAAATATATATATATATATATATTTTTTTGCGGATGTAAGGCACAAAGAAAATCCTCAAAATATTAACATCCCGCATGACATTTAACAAAGAATATGAGGACTAAAGGTGTTTTTAGATTAAGCGTTTGGAAACCTGAATATTAAATGCTTAAAATTTAGACTAACTGAGTCAACAAATTAAAGAGTGTGAGCAATTATAAGTGTCGAAATTTTTAGTTTAAATAAAAACAATATGATATAATGGTTTAGGCTTGACTTTTCCCTTATTCATTTCCAAATTATGTGGACTACGATTTTTAATATTATAAGTAAACTTGTATATTCTCTCTTTCTTTCATTTTTTTTTCTCCATCCGTGAAAAAGTAAACATACCTGTGACATAGGATAATAAAATAGAACTAAACAAAATTTATATAATATTTTTTACAAAAAAGAAATTACAACAATTCAAGATTTGAGGTAATAAGAATTAGGTGAGGTGTAAGTTGGTCCGGCGGCCCGAAGAGATATTTCAGGCTGGTCCTAAAAGAGAGAAGATCGGTCTAATCCGGCTCAGCTTAAAATTTTATAAGGTATTTTAAAAAAAATCATTAAAAATTTTGATATTTGGGCTGGCTCTTCTCGACTTTAAAAGAAAGAGAGTCGGCCCAATCTAATTTTAAGTCTAAAAAATTTAAGGTTGGACCACCAGTAGTAGGCATCGGACTAGTCTGTTTAGCCCGCTTAAACTTTCAACTCTAGAACTAGAGTTATTTAAAAACATGTAAATATTCTATTAAACCAAACCAATTCAACCCGTAAAAGTGCGTATAACCGATTAATCGCGGATTGAATTGGATGGAACTTTCTTAAATTTGCAATTGTGCAGGGTCGAATGTGGATTAAACATAAAATGTAACCAACTCACACTATATGTGTGTGTATATATATATATATATTAAAAATTATATTTTAAATTTTTAAAAAAAAATTCTTTAGGGCAAGAATAAAATATGAACAGGTTAATGTTAATTTTCTTTTCAACTGTTTAGATTTATATTGAACTATGTGTTGATTTTTTAGGAGCAATTATTGGTTAATTTATGTTGAACTATGTATGAAATTTGAATATTTAACTTATGTAACATAAGTGGGATCTTTATGAGATTAATTATGACTTATGATTCTATAAATATAAGTTTTATTGTCTAGCATTAAATGTCTTTTCAATGAATAAAAATTATGATTAGGTAAATCAATAAAGATATTTAGTTTTTTGAAGTTCTAAATAACCAATTAAGTAACCGATTCAATCCACATTTATACAGATCAAATTGAATTGGATGATATGCTATTTGGATTGGATTGGATGTGAGTTTCTCAAATTTACAAATGCGCAGATCTGATTGGTTTGAGCTAAAAAGTGCAGTTTGGATTGGATTAACACCCTAATTAAGAAAAAATTTGGAGCCTTAATATTTCAGCGCAAAAAAATAATAATAATAAAAGAAAAGAAAAAACAACAACAAAAAAGAAACGGCGTCGTCTTTAGGACATGAACAGCAGAGGGACAGTACCGGTTCAAAACGACATAAATGATGCTGTAGTTCACAGGCATAAGGTTCGAGACATCACCATCTGCTTGGAATACATTCTACTAGTTCTGGATAACGGCGATCGCACGGCAAACACATCCAAAACTAGAGGTGGGCTTTATTCCCGTTTACGCGTCACTTTACATGCAATTGCAAATTGCAAACCATCATCTATATCTACATGATCATATCTATATATAAAGCGCCAACTTAAACATTCTGGAAGTTTCTGAAATCTTCTCTTGTAAACATGAACTCCGCCTTGCTTCCTCGCCATATCTTCCTCCATATCCTTACCAGCTCAGGGTACTTTCTCTTTCCCAAGCACAGAGAAAAAAAAGCTATCTTATGATTAACAAAGACCTTTTTTCATGTGTTTGTTGTCGTTTTCTTCGCAGCTTGCTTCGGTCATTTGCGGCTCCTCAAAGCGTGGGATTTGGGCAGTACAAGCAGAGATGGTTGAATCCGAGTTGTTGGGCAATTGGGGTCTCGGGAAATGAAGCAGAAAACCTGTTTGATGATCAGACTTCGAATGGAATCGAAAACGGGTCTCTGTTGGGAGCCTTGGACGAGTCGTCCTCAGCGCCGTTTGGGACGGTTGATGCTGAGATTACGCCGGAGACCATTGATTTCTTCGTTAGTGATGCCGAGGGCGATCCCGATTGCCCGTCCGAGGGCTACACGTCGATTGACCAGGCGCTTAATACACTACGCCAAGGAAAGGTTGCAACTTATGCTCATATGTATTCAACTATTTTGTTTATTAAGTCTGTACGATAGTATTCTGAAGGCTTTTTGGCAGAATTTTTAATCTGTTACAAATTGTTCCTGAGAAAAAAAAAAGTTATTGCAGAATGCTTCAAATTCAGAAATAATATTGTTAAAATTTGGAGGAACACTTAATGCATGTGACATGGTGTGCTCTTATTGCCATACGAAATTTCAGTTTCTTACTTTAAACGAGCTCATTAAATGTGCTTAAAGGTGTTAGGTGTTTTTCTATTCTAATTTTAACAGCCACCGTCAATTTGGAGGCTCTCTGCAATAGTTTGTTAAATTCATGGATAATTTTCAAAATTTGAAGGTTAAGGATAGTTTGTCACTAGTGAAAAGTTCAGCAGTATATGCGCAAGTATCCTATTATAGAAGCCGATATTTGCTAAGTGCTAGGCTTCTCTGAGTTATTGATGGTAACCAACACTCATACAGTTTTATGTTCTCTCTCTATCTATCTCTTTTTAGTTTGTGATTGTGGTAGATGATGAAAATGGGGATATTGAAGGAAACATTATAATGGCAGCATCACTAACAAGTCCAAAGGATATAGCGTTCATGTTTAAGCATGGCTCGGGGATTGTTTCAGTAGGCATGAAAGAGGAGGATCTTGAAAGACTTAAACTTCCTCTTATGTCACCAGAAACTGAAGATGAAGACTCTTCCGCTCCCACTTTCACAATCACAGTGGTAACTTCTTTTGTACTAGAAAGGAGATCCTTTTTTACCTTGCTTGTATAATGTAGACTGGAATATGCCATTTCAAACTGAATTGTTTTTGCTTGAATAGGATGCAAAATCTGGCACATCTACTGGAGTATCAGCTTCAGACAGGGCAAAGACTGTTCTTGCTCTCTCATCTCCTGATTCTAGACCAGGAGACTTCCGACGGCCAGGCCATGTCTTTCCTCTCAAATACCGAAATGGCGGGGTTTTGAGAAGGGCTGGTCACACTGAGGCTTCTATTGATCTGGTTGTCCTAGCAGGCCTACGGCCGATGTCTGTTCTTTCTGTCATTCTTGATGCAGATGATGGCTCTATGTCCTCTTTGGCAGATTTAAGAAAGTTGGCCTTGGAATACATTATCCCCATTGTCTCCATAACTGATTTGATTAGGTAAGCTTTACTGAATGATGTCTTTTGTGTTTTTGGAAAGTCATTAGAAATTTGCTCTCTTTTATAGCTGATAAAGTTCAGTAGTTTTTTTTTTAATTTTATTTTTTTGACCCTCTAAATCAAATTGAAGTTGGTTTGATAAGTCATCAAAGTTTCAAACGCCCTAAGGTTGTGCATATTCACCAACATAAACTTCCACATTGACTGAACTTCATCTATTACATAATTTGGAAGTTGGGGGCTCTTTATACAATGGTTCTTCATAGCTCATACTCTGAATTCTGCTTATAGGTACCGAAGAAAGAGGGAAAAATTGGTCGAAAGAACTGCAATCTCACGTTTGCCTACAAAGTGGGGCCTATTCCAAGCTTACTGCTATATCTCAAAGCTATATGGAACTGAACATATTGCTATTGTGAAGGTACCGTTTGTTTTCACACTTGTTCAACACATGGCAAAGATTGAAACTCCCTAAGCTACTACTACCATCTTCCTTTCAACAGGGAGACATAGGAAATGGACAAGATGTGCTAGTAAGAGTCCATTCAGAATGCTTAACCGGGGACATATTCAGTTCAGCACGGTGTGATTGTGGCAATCAGTTGGATTTAGCAATGCAATTGATTGAACAAGCTGGTAGAGGAGTTGTTGTTTACCTCCGTGGCCACGAAGGAAGAGGCATCGGTCTCGGTCACAAGCTTCGAGCCTATAATCTGCAGGATCTAGGCCATGACACAGTGCAGGCCAATATAGAGCTTGGCTTAGCAGTTGATGCACGCGAGTACGGTATAGGCGCTCAGGTCAGTTTTCTTTTTTAGTACACAAAAACATAGAAAATGAATAACGAGTCTTTTTGAGAGAGTGTTATTTTTCACTTGTTTGATTTATTTATGTGGCAAAGCAGATTTTGAGAGACATAGGAGTTAGAACAATGAGACTAATGACCAACAACCCGGCCAAGTTCACCGGTCTGAAGGGATATGGGTTGGCTGTGATTGGAAGGGTTCCAGTGTTGACACCGATCACAGAGGAAAACAAGAGGTACTTGGAAACAAAACGCACCAAGATGGGTCACATTTATGGTTCTGATTTACAAGGACCTTTAGCTGGGTTTATCAACCCCAATGTTACCAATAAAGACCAACCAGAAAGCTAAAGTTGAAATGATACATATAGCCTGTACCAATAGACCAAGGAAGTTCCATGTGTGTCATACAAAGATTTCTATTCTTTTTTCCCCCTTGTTTACAATATCTTGTATTATTATCATTATTATTATTTTTTTTTATTTTTTTATTTTTTTTACATTGAAGTCCTGTCTATAGAATTTTCCTGCAAAATATCCATAAGGCTTGTCAAAAGGTCCCAGACTCTTAAGTCACTGTCGCTTTTCTCATTAGCAAAAAATGAAAAAGGAAAACCAAAACAAGTAGGCATTATAAGTTAAAAGGCCATATTAAAATATATAGAATAATCTTAAAATATAGTAACAAGAATTTACAAATAGAAAAAATTTAAAATCATTATAATAGCTGTTATGTAATTTGTTGTATAAAATGAGAAAATTATTATAATAATAACTATTTATTTGTTTGTTCTTAAAATATTCAAAAATAATTATTGCATTTTAATTGGATTTATTGCTATGTAGTGTAACTTTCACAAAGAAAAAAAAAAAGTAAAAAATACACTACACCGCAAATTTATGAGAGCGTTTGAAATATAACAATTTTTTTTTGAAATATTTTGAAAATTGCAAAATTATACCGTAACTATTATGATGATATTCACATTTAATACGTTAATATTATGTAGTAATTATTTTAATAACTTTAATTTTTAGAGTTTATAAATGATCTATATCTCTTTATTACTTTTAAATATAACTTCTAATTTTTTTTTGAAAGCATAACTAGTAAAATTTTGCTACATGTTTTCCACTTAAAAAAGTTGAAAAAACAAAAGAAAAACAAAAACATAAAAAAACAAAATAAGATGAAGTATATTTACAGTAAATACTTAAAGTATATATCGGATTTTAAAACTATTTAAAGTAGAAAACAATAAAATAAAAATTTAGATGATAAATAAATTCAGTCGTTATTTATTTTAAATATTTTAAAATAGACTATTTATTTAATTTAGTTTTAAAAATCAATTCAATGTCTGAAAAGGGAAGGGTGGATCCATATTTCGGCCCACAGTCAAAATGCAGGGGCAGCCCATGTTATATAAGCCATGGGAACCGTGGAGGAGATGTTGGTAATTTCACGTGCGTTTCATTCTATACATTCGCCCGGCGTCCTAAACCCTAGTGACGGCCCTTTTGCTTACCATTTGCAGGTTCTCTCAATCGTCTTCTCATCCTCCTCTATTTCCCCTTTCAAAACTCTAATGCCTTATTAATCTGTGCGTTTCTGTGTTTCGTTTCTTCTGTTAGGGTTTCGCATTTCGTTGTTAGGCGAGGCTTCTTCTTCTTCAGCTTCCAATGGCTCCTAAAGGTACCGACTTGGTCCTATGCTTCCTCTTCTTTGTTCATTGTGCTCTTAATAACTTTTTTAAAAAAATTTTTTTTTTTTTTTTTTTTTTTTTTTTTTTTTTTTTTTTTTTTTGAAGTTTTTCGGAAGCCAGAGAAAATAGATATCAAATTTGGAGATCTTTTTTTTTTTTTTTTTCATTTATTCATTGGAGTTTTTTTTTTTAATCAATATACTATTAGCTCTGCAGGGTTGTGTGGGAAGATGATTATTTTAGAAACGTTATAGTTTCAACATAGCAGTTAATGTGACCTTACTAGCGGCTGTTTTTTGCTGGGTCTTGTTCTGATTTTCTGTAGCCACTCTGAGTTTAAGAAAGTGAATTAGTTGAGTGGAATTATTATAGCAACTAAAGTGAAAATGTGTCAATTGCTATATATGAGGTTCAGTAATAAAAATTTGTACCTCGGTGGTTATATTTGACATATTGTTGTCCTTGTTTAAGTCTTATCGTTTCGCTCGTTAGAGTTAAGAACTTGACTTAAAAAGTGAATTGGATTCATATGAGAGAAAATATTATACCAGAGAAAGTTGAATTTAACTTTTTATGAGAGAAATACACTTGAGCAAAAGCTTGAGTTATAATTCGAACTAACGAAATGAACGAGGCTATAGTTTGTGTTTTTTACCAATATTTCTACTCATGAGTAGGCTATGAAACTATTGAAATAATTAAGTTATCTTTATAATAGTATTTATTGGATAGATTATTCGTGCATTATTGTTGCGAGAATTATAGGGTTTTAAGAACGGAAGCTTAGATAATAATACGAAATTTGTGAATGAAACTTTACATGATAGAAGTAAAGTAGTAAACTATTGAAAAAGGAAGATCTTTTATGTTGGTATTGGTTGGACCTGTTTTATTAAGCATTTCGTTATTAGTGTTATTGGCTTCAATGTCACAATTTTTTACTGGTCTATGAGCTTGTACAAAGACCTTTTTTAAACTTTTGATATAATTAAGCGGTTACTACATGTGCTTATTTCCTACTGCCCCTTTTTTGATTCTTGACCAGCTGATGGTGCAAAAAAGGTTGATTCAAAGGCGCAAGCCTTGAAGACTGCGAAAGCGGTGAAATCCGGTCCAACGTTCAAGAAGAAGGCTAAGAAGATCCGCACATCAGTTACATTCCATCGGCCAAAGACATTGAAGAAAGATAGGAATCCTAAGTATCCTCGTATCAGTGCCCCACCGAGGAACAAACTTGATCAGTACCAGATTCTCAAGTATCCCCTTACCACTGAGTCTGCAATGAAGAAGATTGAAGACAACAACACTTTGGTGTTTATTGTTGACATTCGTGCTGACAAGAAGAAGATAAAGGATGCCGTCAAGAAGATGTATGACATACAGGCCAAGAAAGTGAACACCTTGATCAGGTAAGGTTTTCTTTACTCAAATACAGATTGTGTTGCATATTTTTTTTGCTTGTTTCTCGTCATTATGTGTTTTTACCCGTAATTTTAAATCTCACGTCCAGGCCTGATGGTACCAAGAAGGCGTATGTTAGATTGACACCAGACTTTGATGCACTGGATGTGGCTAACAAAATCGGAATTATCTAAGGTAGTTCATAGCTTTTGCAACTTGATGTTAAGAATTTCAATTTTGCTCCCATTCAAAGATTAGTAGAGTTTTATGAGACTTGGCTTCGGTTTGAATTTGTAATCTTTTATGCTACTGGTTATTATTAATTTTTTTGGGTATTTTTGGTGTTACAACTTACATTGGAACAAAATTTCTTCATGCGTCATGTGGATACGAGATTATGAATGCAAGAACTTGAAATCAATTATCAGGTCATGTGAAACCTTTATAAAAATCTTGGTCTTTTCAAAGTCATTTCCGCAATGAAAAATATACGAGCGTGCATCTACTCTTGACTATGTGATATAAGGACTGGTGCTTGTGTATCTCAGGACGTTCATGTTGTCTAGTGTCCTCTGACAAATAGTGAAAATTTTTTTCTTGGTAATCAACTTTTTGCATATCATTGAAAAACATGCCGTGTAGATCACGAGGAAGCAGAAACAAGGAATTATACAAAGAATTGAGGAACTCCACTTGTTTCAACAGTGAATCAGAATTTCAAACATGATCGTATTACTTGTATAAGTAAGATGTGTGGTGTGGATGGGAACCCGCCATTTCTATTGGAAGAAACAGGCTAATCATTATACGCTAGCACTTGTTTTTCCTCTTTTTTATCGAAAAGGTAGGGAGAATAGAAATTTGCGACATTGAATTTAGCCATTCAGCTTGATGGCTATAGTATCTGGAGAAATGTTTTTCGGTGTTTGACTCAGCTCCATGTGGATTTCACGATAATGCCTTTCAACAGTCAAGCGTTTTCCTTTGTGTGCTCAGCCAGCTCAGTGGAATGCGTCATCTTTCTCTGGATCTCAAGACCAATTCTTCAACCTTGGATTATGAGAAAGACTGAAGCTAAATAAAAACAATAAATTAAAAATAAAATAAAAATTCAATTTTCATCTATTGTGTCACGCCTACTAACTGAGTTCACGCCTACTAACCGAGTTCTGCAAGGTTCATCTTTCTCTGGATCTCAAGACCAATTCTTCAACCTTGGATTATGAGAAAGATTGAAGCTAAAGAAAAACACTAAATTAAAATAAAATAAAAATTCAATTTTCATCTATTGTGTCACGCCTACTAACCGAGTTCTGCAAGATTTGCGAACGTAGAAGCTCGTAATGCGCAGCCCTTTCCCTAAAGAAATCCTCTCGCCGTAGAGTCTGTGGCGGAGAGTGGTGGGAAACAGGAGACTCAAGGTCCTCCAATTTGAGACTCTGGACCTCCGTTCTGCAGAGAGGGCAATTAGCGTGATTTAGAAACCAAGTGTCTATGCAAGAAATATGGAAGGAATGAGAACAGCTTGGCAAATGTCTCAGCCACTCTCCTTCCTTGAATTCCCCCAAGCACACCGCGCAATCTGTACTCCTTGTCTTGTTCATTTCTCCTTCGCTTTCTTCCTTGAACTGGGTGATGGGAAGGGAGTGCATGGTGGAAAATTCGAGTCCATGGCTGTCAAACCGAAGAGAAGGATCGTCGGTATTGGACTCGTCTAAAAGCTGCCTCCTCGGAACCCCGTTTCTTGAGAAGTTGATCCGCTGAGGTGGCCAGCAGAACAGCACAACTATCCTCAAGTAACTGAATAAGATGATTATGGCACAGATCATAACGACTGAGGCAATCAACCATGGATTAGAGGACATTTCCCTATGTTTTTAACTTTTTACAATCTACGAAGTAGCAAATATCCGTTTGTACTCGGAACGGCAAATATAAAAAGTACTGAAACACGATGAGATCAAAGATCACTGATGTGGACTGGCGAGGCTAGTGATGATATTAAGAACAATATTCACCTTCAAGAGCACTAAAATTCAAATTCTGTACAAGATAATTTCGTTTTCTGGACATTTTTTTTTAGCTAGATGATTCCGAGGATTGAATTCTGTTTTAGCATATCAGAAACCCAATGAGGGTTGGAGCTAGAAGATATTACCGAGGTTCGATTCTGATTGTTTAACCAAAAAGTTGAAGCACAACTGTCGAAACAAATTTCACATTACTAGATGAAAGTAGAGCTTTAACCAAAATAACAAGAAGTGGCCCTTTCTGATAGAAGTTTGGAATGTTTAAACAAGTGAAAAGAATAAAGTAACTATATATTTAAATCAAATTTGCTTTCCATCTGAGGTACGATGAAAAGAAAAATGGCGATCCTCTTCTCTTGTCCATAAGGACATTCCCGTGCTACGAATGGACTAAACAAATTGAATAAACATTGTGATATACAAATGACTCAGAAACACTAAAAAAATAATAAAAAATAATAAATATAATAATAAAAAAAGAAGCTAAAGTTCTGTGTTTTTAAGTAGCTATGTCATTTAAACTTCAAATCCAGAAAACAAAAGTATCCCATTTACACCATAGTAAAACCCCACAAAATCTGAATATCTTATCTTTACATGGCGAACCCAAAAGTCAAAAACCATTTCAATGGAGCCTCTGTCTCTTCCCAGTAGGAATCAGAAATTGGTCATTAAAACTTGAACTCGAAGTAGTCAACAGCCTTGAATTGTTAAAGCATGCAGTAGAAGAACCACCAGCACCACCAAAATTCAACATTGAAGCCGAACAAGTTTGTGAATAGGGCAATGAATTGAGTCCCCTTTGAGCCACAAAGCAAGAATTCTCCGCTGTTTCAGCGCCTTTGATCGCAACAGGCGGAATCTTGAAAGGCTGCAAGGGAGGAGGGTTGCGCCACCGGGGGAGTGGTCCCGCCACAAGGAGCGTCTGAAGGAGCGGGCCAGCCTCCATAACAGCCTGCAACAGTTTCCCCTGCCGAGGCAGAGTTTTCCCTTTCGCAAGGTTATCGATCACGTGATCGATCTTCGCGGTGTTGTAGTCCTGAACAAAAGGCTGATTGGCAAACCCCATGTGGCCGGAATCAGCAACGTTGATGTTGGAGAATTCGGGCGACGAAACTGCGTCGAATAAGGAGTCGACGGGGGAGGAGTTGTGGGAATGGTGGTTGTAGTTTTCGGAGAGGCTGCTGGACTCTGTTATGCTTGAGTTTGCCTTGTTGGCTGCTGCAGGCAATAAGAGAGGGCTTTCTGGGCTGGAATGAGGAAGAATGTTGTTGGGAAATTGATCAGTTGGATTGGAAAGCATGATTTTGTTGAGGAGTTTCTGAAGCTGGTCTCTTGCTTCGTCTCTTTCTTTCTGTGCAGTTTTCAAGAGATCAAACAAGCTCTTCACATACTCTTCACTCTTTCTCATTTGTTCCTTTGCTTCCATTTTCACCGAGTCTAGTTCAACTGTTGTGCAGAGAAGCTTATGCTTAAGTTCCTCAATGTTCTGTTAAAAAAAAAACAAACAATATAAAGATTGGATTTTTTTTTTTTTATATCGATATGGTCACCAAACTTTTGAATAAAAGAAGGGATTTTTTTTTTTCAAAATTTTCACCAGTTGGGGTTCCGAATAAAACTGGTTTGAGGAGCAAGAAAATTCAAAGTTAGGAAGAAAAGCAAAATCTAGCAACAAGGGCCCATGGAGATTCCTGTTCTCTATGGTCAAACAATGCTTCTCTTTTGGGGGAGAAAAATGAAAAAAGAAAAGGAAAAAAGAGCAGAAGTTAAAAGGAGCGTGTCGCCATTAAACCTACCCTTAACAACAAAATTTGTGAAATGGGCCCTAGGATAATTTAATGCCATAAAAATATCAAAAGCTTCCATCAATAACGACATATGCTGCCCAAAAGTTTCAACCAATAGAGATGTTGTGTTTATGTTCATGCAAAGCCTTCACTTATGCTAAAGGAAATTCCCTAGGCGACAAATACTGTTAATGGTACGGCAAATTATGTTATGAACACTGCCCAGAAAAAAGAATTTTTTTTCTTTTTAAAAAGCAAGAAAATTGACACGTATAATTATATAACCCGGAATTCTTAAGAGAATGCTCTAGGCAATACTGCAAAAAGTCTAAAAAAAATTTGTAGACTTTTCACTTTTGGTACTAAAAATCAAGAAAACAAAAAAAAAAAAAAAAGTCTTGGAAAATGGAAAACCGGTGTCTTAAACAGACCTAACTGCATATGCCGTTGAAGGTAAAATATAAAGCCAATGCTTTTAGTAAAAAAAAAAAAGAAAAAAAAGGCTAATAAAGCATTAACAGAAACAAGCAGATTCAGAGAGAAGAGGAACTGAGATGAACATTAAAAGGACAATAAAAGAAACCATTAAAAAGAACAACTTGAATTAAGTATCATTAGCAGCGAAAGCAACCAAAACCCATATTATATATATACATATATATATATATGTATATATATACACACACACACACACATACATACAGAGAAATGCAAGTAAATGAAGAAGAAGAAGGAGAAATGATGATGAATGAATGAACCCACCTCTTGATAAGTCCACAATGAACCCAAGTCCTCCATAGTACTGTGAAATGATTATATTACTATATTATCACCTTCTTCGGCGAGAGAAAAATATGCAGAAAAAGAAAGAGAAAAAAGAAGAGTAGGGAGTTATTACAGAGCCAATTGGTGAGTCATTTATAGACCAATGAAGCCCGTAAAAGGACAGAGAAAAGTAGAGAGAGAGAGAGAGAGAGAGAAGAGAGAGAGAGAGATATGGATTCCCACTAAGTTCCAGAGAAAGAGGTCGACGTCAAAGGAAAAAAATAAAAAAGCTAAAACCTTCCATATTAGAAAATCTCGGGCTTTCAATTTTATGTTTATATTTTTCCACTCTCTCTGTTAAAATTGAATTTTATCGAAAACTCTCCCACTCTTTCAGGACGTTTGTCTCTTTGCTCAGAGAATTTCGGTCAAGTATTTGTGTGTATTACATTGCAATCTTCGTTGGATTTTCCTTTTATATAATGTACAATCCAAGATAATTATAAATTAAACGGCTATTTTTCCTCCAAAGAAAAAGTTCCCCAAAATTAAACAAAAAAAAAAAAAAAACACTTTACTTTTAAAAAATCAAGAATTAAACAAAAAAAAATTTCCCCAAAAAAAAAAAAAAAAAAAAAAAAAAAAAAAGCTAGATGTTAGTGGTTTACGGCTTTACGCGTTTTTGTCCGGTGTATTATACGAGTTTCCTTATTTATCCTTCTTTTTAAGTTGAATTTCCCTCGGTGGCCTTGCGAGTCAAATGAACAGTAGGAATTATTAAGAGGAAAAGAAAAAAAGGAAAATAATTAAAATCAGAAAGGAGACGAAGTCTAGCCAATAATGGCGCGCCATCGATTATATGATTTCGAAGATAAATAGGGTAAAACTCGAAGGAAAAAAAATCACTTTTTTTTTTTTTTTAATTTTTTCTTTGAAAGGACCTTTTTTTTGGGGGGCTAAGACTGACAAAACTTTACATAAATAATTCATAACATCAATTTCAATTTAATTTGCAAATGTCTGTGTTCATATGACACAAAAACTTATAAAAATGACATATTTAATCATATGTTGTTCTCTTTTATATTTATTTTTTTTATATATTTCTCTTATATTTCAATCCATTTTTAATATTCTTTTGATTATAAATTTTAAGTTTTAGGATTATGATAAGAAAAATTTTACTTTTCAAGAAAAAATATATGATGATGTTGTAATTATTAAATGTAGAAGTCAACGTATTAATTGCTAAGCAACCTAATGTCAAAATTCAATATTCAGAATTTAACACTTGCCATTTTTTTTTTTTTTTTGAAAGGAAACTGGAAACATATGCTACCACTTATACAACTTATATGTCAAATTTAACATTTAGAATTATAAATAATAATAATAATGTAACAACAACAACATTGCATAGGTGAATGCTTTTGTTGTCCAAAATGTTATATTTTGATATTGGTATAGAAATTTGGCATTCAATTAGATTAAACTAGATTATATTAGATATTCTGGTGTTAAAATTTCAGGCTTATTATGTTTTTTTTTTTTTTTTTTTTTACTTTATTTCTCTTTTCTCCGTGATGGTAATGATTGAGACAAGACTTTAGAAACATCACTGCTTAATTTGTTTAAGACAACTTTAAAAGGCCACTCACAATCTTTCACCAAAACGTTGAAAAGACCTTTAGAAATCATCGTAATAATATGGTGCTAATATGATTGCATTCTATTGAAACAATGGGCGTTGTCTAGGGGTGTCATATATAATGCCTAAATCACATATTCACAAACCCGAACGGACAAAGACATCTATACCAATACTATACTATATACTATAAAAGCATATATAAGATGTTCAACCGTACTAGAACTAGATTTACATTCTATTCAGACAAAACAAGATTGGGAAAAACCTAACTTTTCATAAAAGGAGATTATGTTTGCTACAAAAAAAGGATCATAGGACGAATTCAAGGAGAGATAGACATACATGATAATCTGATTTTTTACGCCATCAGATGCATTTAATCAAATCCCATCCCAATGCAACTCACATTCATTCTTACTCATAGTCGTCTCTATCTACACTAATTCTCACCCACAAAAAACTTCAAGCCATTATTTTTTGCGTATGCATTTTTGTACTCCTCTCTATATATATTAAAATCACTGGAATACCAAAAGGCCCGTTTAATTCGCTGATTCGAGTTTTTAATTCGAGTTGAGATGTGACTTTATGTGAGAGCTTTTTACTGTAATAAAAAAGTTAAATGTGACTGTTTATGAGAATTTTTTACTATAGCAAAACTTGAATTTAAAATTCGAATCGGTGAAATAAACGGAGTCAAAATAAACGTACCTCTTACATTTAGAGCGACGAATTCAAAATTCTTGTTCGTAATTTACTTTCTGCATGCACTTAATTAACCGATCTTATGCAAAATATCCTCGATCAATCAAGAGTTCTACTCTTGCGATTTTGAGATTTGGTGGTTAGTCCTTAATGGGATTTGACTGGAGATTTTACCGACAAAACCTCACCCGTTGCTAATTAAAATTTGATGAAAATATTTTACCATTTTCTTCTTTTTTTTTTTGTTGCCCTAATTTCTTTTCAAATATTTATATAAGAACCGGATCTATGCAGTGTTGTCTTGACTTTAACATAAAATAACTTTCCATATTCTCCATTGACATAAAATATTTGTACAATAGTTAGTCAAATATATACACACACATCACAACTGATAATATTTTTTTGTTTTTGGATTTCGCGACCTTCAAAAAAAAAAAAAAAAAAAAAAAAAAAAAAAAAAAAAAAAAAAAAAAAAAAAAAAGAAAGAAAGAAAGATCGTATTGTTGCGATGAATTGTACTAGGATGGTCCAAATTTCTTAGATTATCAGTTTAGGGGGTGGTACTAGATCCTCTTGTGAACTGCCCAAGAAAACTGAATTCATCAACCATATAATAGTTGACTTATTATGTTATTCTTATTCTTATTCCGCTGGGTAATTTTTCCCGTAATTAATCCAAATATTATACTAGAATTCAACGTTATTATGCTTGCCACAGAGATTTTCATATTAATATTAGCTAAGCGTTTGCAGGAGTAATAAGCATTATGTTATTCATAGTTCCCTTCATCCCTACTTCTGTGCAAGGAAACGGTACATCTTGATTAAGATCTCAAGGAATAAATAAAACAAAGGTCGGATTTATATGTCATATAGTCATGTAATTCATCCTTCTCATTAAAAATATACTCCCAATGAAAATTAGTGGGACAGTTCTACAGGGAAATACCACAACATACTTGATAACTCTAATAACACTCAATATCTTTTAAAAGACAATAAGACTATTAATAATAAATAAAATAACACTATTCCTTGTATATACTTGAATGTTCTTTTGGACAGTTCTACAGCGGGAAAAAATATCATAAGCATATTCGATAATGTACTCTAGTAAAATTTAATTTGTCTTTTTAAAGACAAATAAGAATAATTAACAATAATTAAAGAAACACTACTCGTACTTGTATACTTGCATGTTCTCGTTCCACCTGACAAAAGATAAACCAAAAACAAAACAAAAAAAAAACAAAACAAAAATTGTAGCAAATTTATGATTCAGTTTATTCCTTTGCATATGTTGCAAACCCACGTGCAGCTACAGAATTTGTGGCTGTTAGATTCGGACAAAAATTATAATACGAAATTTAATTCTTGTCGAATTTTATGTACAAAATCCAACCTGCAGATAAAACCTCGTTCAGACTTCTGACGGAGACAAATGCACATGGATAAGGTCCTTTACTCCTTAGGAATTCAAAAGATAAACGAAAAAGGATATAAATAAATAATTCAGAAAACAGTTTTATTTCATTTAAGCAATTTATACCCGACAAGCGGTTTCGGCACTCTTTGAAAAATTGATATCATTATCCTGCATTTGCATATGAAGGAGTGTAAAGTAAACCGTGTAATACCAAAGTTCTATACCACTTTAAAACCAGCTGTCCGATTAATTACTTGTGATGTTTGGTTATATATTATTTACATCATTTTCCCTTAATCCAACGGCTAGGATAAACTAGTATGGACTTAGTATACAACCATTTGTAGCGAAATAAAATGTAAGTATTTACGTATTATTCTAAGTACGTAGTTCTATTTGTGTTATTTTATATTTCAGTATGTGACTAGGAACAGGACAACGAAGTTGCTTATTTAAAAGTACTTTGGTCACTAAATACAATGTATCTACTTGCTTACACCGTGTGTACGTGAGTAATAGTTGACTATTTGTTTAATACATTTTAAAGATATGAACACAAAAAACTTGCACTATTAAGGGGTCTAAACCACTGTACCTTATGGATTATGGCCATATTTCCTCATTGGACTTTTACTACTTGAAAATATTCTTAAAAGTTCATGCACGTAGTTATATTTTGGTGTGTTATATATGTGCCATGTCCCAAAACCATTTTTTAAGGAAACATATATAGTTTTGACAAAAACGTTACCTAGAACTTAAGTTGGAAAAAAATATAGGACATCCTAAAACGAGCCTTTTCATAGTAATGTGAACGCTAAAATCCATTGGATGAACCCTGGTCACTAGAAACATATACCACCCCATTTCTTTTTTGTTTCAATGTCAACTCTCAATAATGTCCTTTCAAGATAACCATTTTCAAAACACAATCTTGAGTAACAAAGCTAATCATCCCTAAAGTTTTTTTTTCCCCCCTTTTTGCTAAAGTTAGAGGACGTTTGGTTGGAAAATTCAAACCATGATTTGAATCATGATTCATGATTCGTTACAGTATTTTTTCTCACAAAAAATACACGTAAATCAAAAATAATTTTAATCACATGATTCTAATCCATGATCCAAACATCTCTTAATGTCCTTCCTTTGGATCACAAAAGAAAAATTAAAATCCTCGTTTGAAGCATACATGTTCATTGAAAAAAGGCACATGCATGCGTATCTTCTATTGTCCATGGCCTATGTTTTATATATGGTCTATGGACTATGATCTATGCCATAGACTATCGATAATACTACTATAGCCGCATAGTAGGGGTATTAGAGTAACTTCACTATAATTAACTTTGAAGAACGGTCCAAAAGAGTGAAGACCAGCATCCCTTTTACCCTCCTTGGTCCCTTTAACGTGTAACGACTTTACCTGTCGACCTCATAATATAAAAATATTTATTAAACAAAAATATAATAACACACTTTAAAAAAGACACTAAAATAGACAAAAGGTCACAACTACGTCCTCATTATTAGACGGTGCAACGTGTCTTCCCATACTTGGAGAATCTATCTTGCACTAAGCACTTCAATCAATTCCTAATATTTTAGCAACACTAACATATGACTTTTTATCTGTTAAATTTATATAAAATTAAGTAAAAATAAAAAATATACATATTTAATAATTAAAAAATATGATTTATCGGTAGGTTTATCATATTAAAAAATCTCTCTCAAAATATTCCTCAAATAAAAAAAAAAACATTTATTTTCTTGAAAAAAAAAAAATTTATGATGCCCTTATCATTGTGGGGCTTATAAGGAGCTAAGCCAATAGGAATTGTCTTGTTGTGGGCTACCCGCACATGGCAGTTAGGTACCAGTTTCATGTAACAGCCATTGGGAAGGCGAAACGTGTACAAAGTGCCAAGTCGGCGGAGGCGGAGTAGTCGCGCACGTTTCACGCGCGGCTCTCACTGTCGACACTTGGCGCGTCCACCGCACCGCGAGGCACATGCCCAAGTGCCTGTCCACAACCGTCACTACCCTTGCACGTGCCCTGCACTTTTGTTTTTTGTTTTTGTTTTTTTTGGAGAAGCTGCACTTTTCTTTTAAGGTCATTTTCTTCTTGTGTTTTTGTCAAACAGAAAGTTCTTTCAATTTTTGGCTCGTCGTTTTTGTTTGAGTCCTGTATACGAAAGCGGTCTACTCACGGCATTCGCATGGCTAGGGAATCAATAGTAGTTTTGTTCCAAGAAAAAGTTCTCTATGTTTGTCCAATTTTGTGTTTTATATGTTATCACTTTGAGGTTTTCATGGTAGGGAATTAAAAACACGTTATTAAGAGCAAGGACGGAACTAGAAAAATATGTCAGGGATGGAGGAACATAAATATAACTTCGGATTTTGAGAGAACAATAAGACATCATTTCAGATTTTTGCAAACTATAAATTTTAGTAAATTTTACATACAAAGTTAAAAGGAAAAATTTTTTTTAAGTGGAGGGGCTGTCTTCTCTCACTCATGTTTAGTTCCGTCTTTTAATATGATTTTATTTTTAAATTGTTAAATATGTATCGGTTTACGTCAGTTTTATATATTTATTTTGTTTTGATTTCATTTGATCAAATTTAATGTTTAAATTTATGCACCATCCTAAAATATAAGAAAGCTCTATTATCACTTATCCGCCACAGTTTCCTCTCTCTTTTCTTCTTTGTAACACTAGACTTATAATTTGTTGTGTTGATAATTAGACACATCAACGTTCATGATTTTGTTATATCTGTAGAGTCCTAGAATAATTTTTGTACCTTTAAAAAGTGTGGCAGGTGATTATTTTTTTCTAAAACTTTTTTCGGTAGATTTACCTACCAATAATTCAAATTTTTTAACCGTTAGATCTACTTAAAATCATAACAAATTAAAAAAAATATACGGAACAAGTAATTTTTTATATAAATTTAACAATTAAAAAATAAGAAACTAATGATATTTCATCTTGTCTGATCGTACTAAAAAATTTCCTTTTTTTTTTTCTCTAAATAGAAATGGTGAAACTCATACATAAGGTGCACATAATATTTATAAAAGCTGGTGGACTGGGGTATAGTATACTTTCAGTCTTCCACTAATTGGTTTAAAGCACGAATAGTAGACTAGCTAGGCAAATGAGAACACGAATACTTCCAGTTCCAGTGTGGTGCTTCAGTTGGAAATTGTGGAGATATTTTTAACTAAGTCAATTCCATGAATTATAATTCTTTTCATATTTTAGCTTGCAATTCACTTCAATCTTAAGCTTTCCACACGTAGAACTTAGGGTGTGTTTGGTTGGGAGGAATAAAAAGGAATCGATGTTCATTTTTATATTTGGTTGATTTTAAGAGAATGAATAACCGTTCAAAATGAAATGATTTTTCCATTAAAAGAGTGAATCATCATTCCTTCCTCATATGAGAGGAAAACCGATTTCAAACTCTTTTAATTTTCTTTTCCATCATTACCCTTAAATATTATAATATTAATATTTATAATATAAGTGTATATTATAATATATCATATATCATATTATAATAATATATCATATATTATGTATTATACATTATAATTATATTTATCATTATAAATATAATATAATATACAATATAATTGTGATATTGTAATTAATAATAATTATATTTATCATTATAAGATAATATAATATAATATAGTCGTGATGTTGTAATTAATAATTATAATAATAATTGGGATAGTAGTATTTTTTATAAAATTAAATATAATAATTATATATTTTATAAATAATAATATAATATAATATTATGTTATATTATATTATATGATATAGATATGTTGTTTTCATTAATAATATGATAGTTATAATAAAAATTAAGATTTTATTATTTTAATAGATAATATACTACAATTAGAAATGATAATATACTATATTATATATTATAAGTATAATATGTTATGTTATATTATATTATTACATTTTATAATTATACTATATTTCTAATAATATAATATAGTATAGTTGTAACATTATAATATAAAATAATCAAAATATCATTATTTTATTATATTATATAGTATGATTGTATTATAATAATAAATATTATATAACTATAACTATAATTATATATATTATATCCTTATAATTTTATATATATAATATTAGTTATTAAATGATTATATTAATATATATGATATTAGTTATATTAGCATGAGGGGTAATTTTATCAACATAAAAATATTCATATCTCATTTCATTATATTTATAAAAGTAGAACTAAACAAATTAATTATGTTTCTTATTTTATTCTATTTCATTATTATTCTCATTTTTATTTTCATTACTATTTTTCTATTGTAATCAAACGCACCCTTAATTTATTTTGTTTCATTCTGATCCCTGCTTGTCTCTCGCCACGCTTGAGCGTACTTTCCAACCCAATAAACAAGGTAGAGAGAAAAGAAAGGTCAATTCTCCACAATATCCTGAACAACGTTGATTGGAAATTTCTTTTTGTGCTCATGAAGAAGGGATTTAACATTAATTTCCTACTTATCTTTTTAGCATTATAAATAACCCAATACATTTTTGGGTCATTTGGAAATTAAAATCATAGTCCAAATTGATTGATTATCAATCTTTAATTTAATGCTCTTATAATTTCTCATGCATTTGTCCTAAGTGAGGAAACGCAACTTGCATGCGAGTGTAATTACAAAATGATCTAGTATAATGATGACTTCAGTAATAAAGCGGATTGGAATTTATATTAATTAATGATAATGAGTTGATGGCCATCATCATGACGTTCATTCCAATATATATATATACACACATATAATTACAATGTATGCTGACCTATATTATGATATCCAGAGTTTCACTGTAGAATAGATCTCATGAAGACCTAATTTAGTCTAGTCTATCCATTTTTATGATATGACAATATTTGGGATATGGAATGGAAAAAGTACTTGGCTAGAAGAAATAAGGCCTACCTAATAATATTGCAAACTTATTCACCCATCGTATTATATATATATATATATACTCAAAAGTCATTGTGGTGGTTATATATACATGATAACATATCAAACTTTGCCTATTTACATTTTTTAGGGTAAACTTTGCCCATTTGAGTTGATGGGTAGTACTATATCTATGCTATAAGACACATTAATACATGTATATTTAATGTCATAGGATACTCTAAAACTACCATATAAACCAATCCATTTTTATCTATAAAGCGCTTCCCATTTTTCAACACAAATTTGACCACTTATTCTAGACGGTTGGTGCCTTGGTGGTTTGATCGGTTTGACTGAAAAAGGAGCAAAGCTTTTTAAAGAGAGTAAAAGCTAGTCCAAAGTTTTGAACAGAAGTAGTCGGAATTCTCTTTTTGTAGGAAAAGCACTAAACAGAGAGAACGGTCTAACATGTATTAATGTCGTGAGGGGAGGCAGATGAGTAGGTTTGTGGCGGCAAAGCGAGAAAATGATGTTTTTATATACAACAAAAGCGATTTTGTCTCCTTTAAAAGTATGACTTATGTGTAAAATAATTTTCCTTTTTTTTTTTTTTTCCTTTTGTTTTGCCTCCAAATGATTAGATTCGGTGGGGGATGATGAGAGGCAGTGATACTCCTTGTGAAAAAAAAAAAAAACAACTTAGTATAAAAAACGTACCAAAAGGAGATCTTTTTTGACCCAAGGTGAATTATGAGTTCGTGAAAGAAGACTACCAAACTGAAGGAATGGCAATGCCCAAAAAAAAAAAAAAAAAAACAAAATCTAAAGATAATAGTTAGTCAGGAAAAAGTCAAAACCGGGTCCCTTGGAACAAAATCATTACTATTGCAATGATAGAAGAGAGTGCTAAAATAGTTAAAAGCCAACAACCCTGCAGCTTGTTATTAATGGCATTCCTTGTCGCCTCACCTTTAGGTATCTATTGGTTGCTTATATACCTCTTTATCTTAAACGCTAGGAAGGCATGGAAGATATGTGTCGTTATATATTTTATCAAGAAATATATGTATCATAATATATATAGGATATATGAGAACGACCCTTTTTTGATGTTATAGACTTCATTTCACCGATTTAAATTTAAAATTTAAAATTTGTTACAGTAAAAAATTTTTAATTAAATTTAATTTTTTTATTATAATAAAAAAATTTCACATAAAATCTCGTATGAATTAGAATCAACAAATTAAAGAGATTTATAAACTTCTTACGAAAGTACCACGTGTACAAATAGAGACAGATATATATTCCCCATCTATTAATGATTATCTGCATACAGTAAAATGCCAAGAAACATTCCCTACTATTAAAAAGCTATATTGTACCGAAAACAATCTTTACATTTCCAAAAAAAAAAAGAAAAAAAAAAAACCTAATTTACATGGCCATGTTGAAGCTACTTGTCTTCAGAGTTTCATTGCCAAACTACGAAAACCCTTCAATTATCAACATTTTTCTCGGGAAAAAGAGTTTTGTGTACCAACAACTTAATATCACATATACACATTAATGTGGCCTTAAAATCTTATAACTTGATCTCATGAAGTTTCATCTATATATTATGGTCTAGTTCACTTCGCGGATTTAAGTTTTCAATTTAAACTGAGATATGATATTTTTTAAGAGTTTTTAATTATAGTAAAAAAAGTTAAATGTGATATTTTTTAAGAGCTTTTAATTGTAGCAGAAAAAGTTAGATGTAACATTTTCTTAGAACTTTTAACTGTAGAAATCTAGAACTGAAAACTCAAATCAGTGAAATAAACGAGGTTTAAGTTCCTGCAATAGCAGGTTCAAGTTCTATTCTCTCCTTGCCTACAGCAAAACTTGGCTTCTTTACCTGTAAGTCTCATTAATGTACTGTCATTTTTTGTCCAATTCCTTTCTCATTTTTGGCTTTTGGATGTTCTGCGCACGTTCGCAAGGACGTGCTTCCATCTTAGTTTTTGCCTATAAATAGCCGTGGAAACTTCACATTTAAGCATGCTCATTCAACTAACTTCTTAAATTTTACATATTTTATATTTTTTTTAGTTTACAGCTCTTCCAAAAGGGAAAAAAAACTTGAAGGTATAATTTATTTCATTTTGTATTCATTAATTTTACATTGTTATAAGTTAATTTTATTGTGTAATTATTTTATTTAATTTTTATTGATAATGTTATGTTAATTTATTGTTATTTTTTATTGAAGCAATGGCATCATCACATGGAAGGAGCACCATTGTTTTAAATTTGGTGATCAATAAAGAAGAATAATAATGATCCACCTGAAGAAATTGGAGCTGACTCACTATCTCAAGTTGGTGGTTCCTCTGATGTGACTTGTAAAGGCAAAAGAAAAGTGCAACAAACTTTACCAGTTTATAATTATTTTGATTTAGTAATGCGTAAAAATGATAATGGTGTAATAGAAGAACGTGCAATTTACAAAGTGTGCAAACAAAACTACACTGATAAATCCTCTTCTGGTACTGGTCACTTAGAGAGGCATTATATATATATATATATATATATATATATTGTAGTAAAAAATCGGTTTGAATGAATCCACGGGATAAACAGCACTTAAATTTATAAAGTTCAAGCCAAATCCAATGTCTCGGATGTCCAATCAGATGGCTGTCAGTTTAGAGGCAAATCGGATGTCTGTTTCGCCATGAAAGCAAAATAGATAATAGTTGATTAATATATGTTTGATTGCCTTGAGTTGATTTTCGGAGAGATTTGGATGGACCACGCAATCTTTAATCATTTAAGCTGTTCTAAGGTCCATATCACCCGTCAAGGCAAAGCCGCTGGCAACTTTGGCTTAATCATCAAAGTGTCCTTTCATTAGATATTATAATTTTTTTCCATAATCCGATCCAACCCCTTCTTATATAATTAAGCTTAATAATTGAACCTGCTTAATAATATGTAGCACCACTTCAGCAAATCAGACAACATATATATGCATGCATACGATGTATGCACACACGTGTGTGTACTCTTAAGATGAGATGATTTATAAAAATAGTCAAATATGATTTTGGCGTAGGATTATAACAAAAAATGGACCTTAACAAGAGTGCTAAATAGTAAATACAACAGAGACTATTTTACGGGCATGTTTAGTTTGTTGATTCGAGTTAAGATGCAACTTTATGTGAAAATTTTTTAATATAGTAATAAAGTTAAATGTGATTATTTCTAAAAGTTTTTACTGTAACAAAATTCGAATTCTAAATTTGAATCGGTAAAATTAACGGGTTTTATATTACCTTCTTCACATGTATATTGCCGCCTCAGGTCTCTCAAAGATAATAAGTCATTTTCACTTTTACATGACCTCAGTTTCAATTATAAAATCAAGGCTACATATCATGTCAAAAAGAGATCACAATATCTTATACACAGTCTATAACAACATTAACGTCACTTCTGCCTCATCAATAATATTTGCATATTGTTTTGAATTTCGATGTATTAATATAAATTCCCCGAATGCCTAGCATACCATATAATCCTTCCAAGAAATGGCTAATAATTACACTAATTGCTAAATCAAATTAGAAAATTGTTTATTGAGTAAACATAAGCTCGAGCCATAATTCAACCTTTTTATTATAATATTTTTTCTCACAAAAATTTAAATTTCAACTCAAATTTTTAACTCAAACATATTAAAATAACACCCCCAAGAAATGTGGTAAAAACCCGGCCATCTGCTATAACTTCTGTTTAAGACCAAGGCCATGAACATTGCTTTGCCGGAATATGGATTCGATTCTTGAGTCTTGACCCGATAATAAAAAGTGATACGCAGTCCACGAATTGGCAACTGAAACCCAAACTAAATGAACATTCAGCTTTTGGGTAGGCCCGACACTTCCCACCTTTGGATTTTTGGGCCCTGACCATGACTGATCCACAAACATCTTTGAGAAACTCAGATAGATTTGTGTACAATTCTGCCAATTCCATGTGGGAGAAAAGGGACAAATATCCCTCATATTCCAAGCTGCACGGTTCTAAATTTTTACATTTAATTATTAATTAATACCCTTTTAACTAATATAGTATTAATTAAAAAGAGTATTAATTAAATATAAGGATAAAAATTTAGACTCATGAAGTTGATGGCAAGAATATTATAGTATTTTAAAAATTACATAAATCCCCTATAATGAGGGAACATTTCTCTATAATTGAACTATCCAAGTGACTTTGGATCCCTCACATTCTAGATACAACCATGTAATAATTAGGGAGATACCCTACTATGTAGTTAACAACCTGTTGTACGGTTCTCTTGCTATGGCCCGCTATGCCAAAAGCGATGAATATCTCATCCTCCTATTTCTTTTTTTTTTAATGGGGCGGGGCGGGGCGGGGCGGGGCGGGGGTTTATATCGATTTTTTCCGACCTAGGATAATACAAGCTCATGAGCTTAGTGCATAATTTCTTTTGATTATGAAAAGGAAAAAAAAGAGAAAAAAAGAAAAAGAAAAAGAAAATGCTTAGTTCTTTCCTAGTGTCTATGGGTTGAATCAGTTGAAAACAATTTCAACGGTTATCAACTGCACAAGGGTTCTAATTCTTTTAGCTGGATTATTGAGCTTATCTTATAGTTTTTCAGGACAGTAGTATAAAAATGGTACATGTAGTTTTAAGTATTAGACATAGATCTTTTAAAATTTCAAAAACTGATTTTTTATCCCTCTCAAGCTCCATCATAAGCAGAACATGATCACTATATATGACCGATCCAAATCAACCCATATTAGATAAAGCTTCAAACTACAATTGAATAAATATATATTTAAGTTTAAACACATGCATGCGTTGGAATTAGACATTCAGCATTTCTAGTCCGAAACCTTCAGAGGAAAGAAAGGGAAGGAAAAATATAATTCTTTTTAGTAAAAATATAAGGTCTTGTTCGGTACTGGCGAGAGGCAAAGAAACTGCAAGCGCCCCAAATTAGGGGTCAAGGGCTCATTAATTAAAGTCAAGGAAAATGCCTACTAATGGTTCACTATCAAAAAATAACACGAGTTTGTTTCACAGGTTTTTTCTCACAAAATTTAAATTTATATTTAAACTAAACTGATCAAACCTATGTAAACTCTAATTTTATAGGCTTTCATAGTTTCATTACCAAAAGAAAACCCAAACTCTCATTTCAATGTTTTACTATCAACATATGAGTTGTTAATTTTTTTATTACCAAATATTGAAAAAATAGGTAAGTCTGAGTAATATACAAGTTGATACATCAAACAATAAAAAACTTCACCATAGGTTGTTATAAAAAGTTATTAGAATTCCTAACACTGCTATATAAAGTATAAAATATCTTAAATCAGGACAGAACGTCCAATTATTGTTTAAAGAAGAGAAGAGAAGAAAAGATGACATCAAACTATTTAATTTTGAGGATCTAGACTTATGATTACAAGTTTCGTAATCATCCAATTACGACTAATACAAATGAGCCATTGTTAATATGTAATTCCGCTGCAACTAATCATATTAATTCATGAAAAGTTCCATATAGAAAAATACTTATTTACTATAACTATCGTCTAACAACATATATAGAGAATCACAGCTCACATACATAGAAGTTTATTTTGAGCAAAAACTCACATGACATGATCCTTTTTTAAAAAAAAATATATATATATATACATATATATTGGATGAACAGTGCACGTGGCATGATATAAAAAGGATAAGTCGTGCCCTTTCCGACATCCCACAAAGGAAAGAAAAAAAAATATATTGCGTAGCCCTTAGAGGCTTTGATTGGATAGATATGACTCTGGCTTAGTTCGGTAGTATTGTAGATTTTGGAAAAATTATTTTTAGTTGTACTGAAAAAAAAAGCAATTGTCATAAAAAGTAGTTGAGTGTTTGATAAACTATAATTATAGTAGCCGTGTTAGTTTTAAAATCAATGTAATAGCATTTAGTAAATTATAAAGTTAAATTGCTATAAATAGTTAAAAATTACGACTATATTATATTATACTATAATATACTATATATATATATATAATTACAACCAAACTAAGCCTCTATCTAGCTAGCAAGGTATATATATATGCATGCACAAGCCCTACATTACAACGTACGCACACACACTAATGATGCATCGCATTTGTCAATGTTTTTTTTTTTTAGTTGAATATACATATATTTATATTTATTTTTGTGATATATAACAACCTATAGATAATCAGTAATTCGATTAATCTGAATATTTGATGAAGAATCCGTCATGTTTAATTAATGTTAACATGTTACTTATATATGCCTGTTCTCTAAATTTCTGATTCTTCAAGTTATTTGATAAAAAAAAAAAATCCTTTATATATGTGCGCGCGCTTGCACGTTGTTTATATCGATGATTAATTTTCCTCTAATTTAACTTGGATATGTTGTACATCGGTACTTATAATTACAATGGACCATGCAACGATCAACTACGAATAAAGATAGGCTTATATCAGGGTTTTTTTTTTTTTTTTTTTTTTTTAAATTTAAAGAAACAGGTTTTTATCAGTTTGTGTATTAGGTTGTTGGAAACACTAATTAACAATATTTTAAACTGAATAAATATTTTTTTAGGTATGGATTATGGTTTAATGTGACCACTACGATTTGAAAATTAGGGATCTCACTTACAAATCTTCACTCTTTTGTGAAAATTGATTGCAATTAACAAATCAACAAAATCCATTTTGATAGCAACATAATTTAACAAATCAACATATAATTTGGAATAGAAAACTTAATTAGAAAGATGCAGAATGACATGAAGAACTTGAAGTGCCGCAGGTACTATATAACATATACCCACATATATATTAGCTAATTATATACGGACCTCCTGAAAATCAGTAGTTCTAGTAATTAGAAATAAGCAGATAACCACATATAAATGAAAGCAATTATATAAAACGACATGTATCTAATTTTTTGTTCAAATCCATCATGTCTTTTTTTTTTTTTTTTTTTTTTTTGCGGGGTTTTTAATATAACTATAGCTTTCAACATAATTCTGGCTTTATGTTTCACAACTACATATATAAGACAGTTTGCTGACAACATTCGGTAGCCATATTCTTCTTTCAAGATCTAAACAAAAAGGATATATAGGAGCTAAGGAAAACAATATCAATACTTATTTAAGGATGACCTAGCATATTAACTTGGAGTGCTAATCCATCAGCTGGCCATTTTGGACCGTCCATATATTGGAGATAAATGATGACCAGATAAGGTATTTAAATATGATAAAAAAGTGGAAGTGAGGGAAGCATGTCAACATTCTTTAAATCATCTGGCACACCAAGGAAATATACTTGATCCATTATGTTTGTGGACGAGATAAATACGACCAGCAAATATTCAAAAATATTAAAACTTTAGCATAATGTGTACCATAAGATATAATTATTTATTCATGACATAGAATAACAAAATGTATGCTCTCTCTCTCCATGGTCGGCTCTTGATATATATATATATATATATGATCCAAGCTTAATTAACACCAAGTCCAAATCCAGCCTCACATCCCCATTAATTTTCCCGCCATAATTAATGCCTACTTAATTTTCAATTAGTTTTAACAACTCATTTAAATTATTGAAAACCCACTTGACAAAGAAGCTTACAAGAGTACTGTTGATGCTAGATATATATATATATATATATAAAGATTAGAACATAGGTTCAACATGCTATTGCAGACCGCACATCAGCTATACTTCCTTGGCTTTGTTAGCTATTCTTCACGTGCCACAGACAGAGATTACCGCTAAGGACGCATGGTTGTAAATATGAAACTGTTGTTTTACGCATGGTTTCATGACTTGTTATAATGCATAACTGATTAGCCCATTGTTTTAGAAGCGTATTGGTTTATTTGACGTATTTACTATTTAGTGTCTGAAATCTATTTCTCATGTGTTGCTTTCTGATGACGACATGATGATGTAATTTGTAATCATATTTGAAAACTATAGTTCTATAAATTAAGTCATCTGTACAACTGCTACTCAAAGTACCATAAAAATGTCAATGTCAATACAAATTTTCTAAAACTTTAATTTCAAGACAAATATAAACTTAAGAACCAAAGTTTTCATCATCTCCCTCATATACTCGATGATATTGATTAATTATGCAATCATGATTACCACAGACATAGTCGATATATCATATGGAATAAATGTCAATACTAATAAAGTTCTTAACGTTTGCTCTCGAAATGCAATGAGCCCGGGCTCAGTTATACTAGTTTATGAAATTATATGGATCCCTTCAAGTGCCTGAAAAATTAACTAAACTTACTGCCGTAAAAATGATGATAATAACAATAAAACTTACACGTCGACAGCGTACGTAAAAGAACAGGTTAATATTCAACCACTTGATTTCTACAAGATACTGATCATAGATTCGTATATATGAAATATGCTATATAATTATAAGGAGGTGATAAAGCATCGGTAGCATTGAAAGAGTCAATGTCATCAAACGTGTTTGTTTAACACAAGAATAGGCAAGGGCGAGAATTATGCTTTACTTTAATTTAGTGCAAATAGAAATAAATAAATGAAAGTGAGAAGCAGTAAAAATAAAAGATTTAACAAAACATTGTATGTATCATTTGAGCGATTAATATTTACATTCAGACAAAAAAAAAATCACGTATTTAATTACAGCTATATAATTATAAGGAGGTGATAAAGCATCGGTAGCATTGAAAGAGTCAATGTCATCAAACGTGTTTGTTTAACACAAGAATAGGCAAGGGCGAGAATTATGCTTTACTTTAATTTAGTGCAAATAGAAATAAATAAATGAAAGTGAGAAGCAGTAAAAATAAAAGATTTAACAAAACATTGTATGTATCATTTGAGCGATTAATATTTACATTCAGACAAAAAAAAAATCACGTATTTAATTACAGCCTGTTTTTCTGCAAAAAAAAAAAAAAAAAAAAGCCTTTAAGATGCTCTAATTATATGGTTAACAAGCTTTTTTATTTTTATTTTTAATAAGGCTAGAAGTACAATTCATATAAAAAAGAATGGTGAAAGTTAAAAAAAAAAAATTAGGATGTCATCGCGCGTTAGTCTCTACTCTCTTTTAACCCTAAAACTAATAATAACAATAATTTAATTTAGCATTTAGAGCCTATTAGTACATGACAATGAAACTAGCACAACTATCGCGGCGGTCCACGTCACCACACACATAAACAAATCATATGGTCGGTCAAGCAAAACCGCCAACAATGATTAATGAGCATGCACGGCCCCACTTTCCACAGCCAATGGTCGGCGATCGACGTTGAAAGTCACATCAGACCGTACACGTGGCGGAAGGGGAACAACCCGGAGGCTCGGTTAATTGGCTGTCCAGACAAGGACAGGTGGCGATAAAACACACCCCAATTAGCTCTTTTGCCCTGAATTTTAGCTTCTTATCGGATTGAAACCGGCTATCCCGGTCACCACCGTTTGACATTTTCCTGGGGACTTGTTATATATAACTGTCACTAATTTGAGCCGAACAAGCACAAAGAAGAAGTCTTGGTTTGCATTGTATAGAAACTCAAAGCAAATCCGAATTCTTTACAACAAAAAAAAAATGCCGATCTCTAGAATCGCCGTAGGAAACCCAGCTGAGATCGGCCAAGCCGATGCTCTCAAAGCGGCTGCCGCCGAGTTCTTCTCAATGCTCATCTTTGTCTTTGCGGGCGAAGGCTCCGGCATGGCTTTCAGTAAGCAACTCTCTCAATTTTCTTTCACAGAATACCATTTTGGATTTTTGTTTGTTTTTTTGGTTTTTTTTTTTTTGGGGCGGAGAGATCACTAATGAAATTTGATATTGTTTTATTGGCAGACAAACTGACAGACAATGGTGCGTCAACTCCGGCCGGGCTCATATCGGCGTCGTTGGCCCACGCGTTTGCGCTTTTCGTGGCTGTTTCGGTTGGCGCGAACATCTCCGGCGGCCACGTCAACCCGGCTGTCACATTCGGCGCGTTCGTGGGAGGACACATCACTCTCATCAGGAGTATCTTGTACTGGATCGCCCAGTTGCTTGGATCCGTCGTTGCTTGCTTGCTTCTCAAGATCTCCACTGGTGGATTGGTAAGTTCTGTTCGCTGCATGACAAATCACCAAATCCACGTAAACAACCTATATGCATATATATACATGCATGTACATACATAGTACATACATATACATATGTATGTATGTATATATGTAGATATATGACATTGATTTAGCATTCCTAACAATAGTAGCGAGGTCGTAACTTTTTTTTTTTATATACATAAAGTTCTTAATCTCTTTAACTTGAGTAATCATTGTGCATCATCATTAATTTGTCAAGACATTATGTTATAATATAAGGACTTTACTCAACAATTCTTTTAATATCGTTTACTTTAACAATTCTTAACAAATTAAATATCACCAATGTTGTTGAATATTTATAATTCAAAGAATGTAATTTTAGGGTTAAAAATATTTAGTATCTTTCTTTCTAAGGCTAAAAAGAAAGTTAGATGATGACAGAGAGAAAAAATATATATTAAACACTATAATTTTCTAAATATAGTAAGTTTTGTCATGCAGGAAACATCTGCCTTCGCACTGTCCGACGGTGTAGGAGCATGGAACGCCGTAGTGTTCGAGATAGTGATGACCTTCGGCCTGGTCTACACGGTGTACGCGACCGCAGTGGATCCAAAGAAGGGTAACATTGGTATAATAGCACCAATTGCTATTGGTTTCATCGTGGGTGCCAACATCTTAGCCGGTGGCGCGTTCGACGGCGCGTCCATGAACCCCGCCGTGTCATTTGGGCCCGCCGTTGTCAGCTGGACCTGGGCCAACCACTGGGTCTACTGGCTCGGCCCATTCGTCGGCGCAGCCATCGCAGCCCTTGTCTACGAGATCATCTTCATCGGGCCAACCACACACGAGCAACTCCCGACCACAGATTACTAGGACAAAACTTACCTAAGGTATTTGTCAAAATTACCCATTAAAATATTCTGTAATGGATTGGGTGGGGTTTGTTCGGTTTGGATTTAATTCCGTGGGGGGTTTTTGTGGTGTTTGTTTGTATTTGGTTGTTGTTAACTGTTGATTCCTCTAGTGAATCTTGTCGTCGTTTCTTTTTTTATGTTTCAGTCAATTTATCTTGAGAATTATTCCCTTTGTCGTCTCGGTTTATAAAGTTCCTTTCAAATTTTTAGGCACCGTGAGTGATAAAGTGAACCACCTACTTCACTAAAAACTAAGATTCTAATATTTGAATCATTTAGGCACCGTGAGTGATAAAGTGAACCACCTACTTCACTAAAAACTAAAATTCTAATATTTGAATTGATTTATGATTCGTTACAGTATTTTCTCTAATAAAAAATACACGTAAATAAAAAATAATTCTAATTCATAAAGTAAACGTCTCCTAAAACTTGAGATAGAAAATGATGGGCAGAGAATTATAAAAAATAAAAAATAAAATAAAATAAAATAAAAGATTATTAACAGCGACAAAATGCAACAAAGAGGGCTAGCACAATTGAGGCACATAGGCCCTACGTCTTGTAATGGCCGGTGGCTTTAGTTAGTAACATGGAGGCCTTGAACCACTTTCTGATGTGACATCTCATTCGGCCCAGTTATGCACTAGAATAACAATTAATATATCCTCCTCTCCAAAAAAAAAAAAAATGTTTACCATTGGACATCACAATTAATAGAAAATATGTTTTATCTGTGGGTCTAATATCACATGACCCACCTTCTATTGATGTGTTAGTTCTCAGCACCACCTTTTATTTAAAAAAAAAAAAAAAAAAGTTAAGCGTTCATATGGTAAACACAAATGAAGAAAACTAAGTCCTAAATCCCATTTTTCAGAGATCCTGACACAATGCGACAACACCAGATTAACATTAATCTTAGTTTTAAGAATTTATTTTTAACTACTATTTATTTTTTATTTTTTTTATTATTGAGCTGTAACTCTATCCTATTTTTCTAGACTTGATGCTTATAACTAGGCAAAGGGTTAATCAGAGTGGAAATGCGCTTGACTTTTAAGAGCATCTTTCACTAATTGAAAGGTACGGTCTAAGATTCGGGCCCTAGTTTTGCCCTTTGAGTGTCCAACCGAATGGGAGTATGGCATGGAAATGACATGCCACCTTGATCTAAGAATAAATAGATTGGAATAACTCGGCCAATAACTTGATTGCCAATGAGATCACCGAGTAGAACATGGTATGATCCAGACATACGACCTTGTTATCTGCATGGCAAAATCTACACAATTTTTTTATAATCTAAGCTCAGATTCAAACCGTCTAAGTCCTAGCATGTGAAATGAATAGTAATTTTCACTTATGTACTAATCAGTCAAGCAAACAAACATCTATTTCGTTCAAAAATTCATAAGAGGCAAACTTACCTCTACAATTATATTTGCAAATTCTCATATCACAAAACTGCTGAGGTGATTGCAATTTCAACCTTCATTGCTGGTACGATCCACCGCAATTAAACAGATGAAGCGCCAAATTACACTTATTTTCTAACTTCAAGCGGTCCTTAAGAGTATCCCACACATCAAAATTTGGCAACAAAATAAATCATCGTGACATCAATTTTTATGGAAATAATATCCTTGACAATGTTTCAAGTACATGCTCTAAATACCCAATTGAATGCTGACTTTAGTTCATGTCATTGCTACTTCACTTCTTCTTCTTCTTTTTCTGCTCGTGGTCTTTACCCAATTTCGATTGCCGTTGCTTGAACAAATGCAGGTAAAGTTTCAACCAGAGGAATGGATAAGTTGGAAGAAGAACCTGGAAAATAAGAAGAACGGATTTTCAAGTGGATTTCTACAACATAAAGAAAAATAAATTTAAAAGGACTGACATATGAATTGGCCAGTACTTACTATATATCCAGGAAACAACAGCACATGTTCATGAGGACAAGGTCATTTCTCACAGCAGAAATTATCAGGAAACTCTTTCCGGAATAAACTTTCATTTTCAAAATGCGGATTATTAGGATTTAAAGCGGAATAAACTCTTTCGGGAAACTCTTTTATTTTCAAGGAAGGTTAAAATATTCCCCAACTTCTCTATGAAAAAAGTAACAACTAACAAGGCAAGGTGGTCAGTATTTAAATGTGTTTTTGTGCCTAAAGGCTAAAACATACACAATTCATGAAATGGAGAACTTTAGAAGCACATAACTGAAAATAGTGTACCATTTCAATTTTCATCTTCACTATATAAATTTTTACATTAATTCAAATCATATTCTTGGGATAAACAAGAGTTAAGAGTCGAGAGTATTTTATGTTCATAAGATTGAGCTAGCTAAAATTTTTGACTTACCGAGAGAAAATTGTGATAGAGAAAAGGGAAACTAGGGAACAATACATCAGCGAGGAGATTCTTCTTCTTTATGTATGAAAGTGCCCTGTACATAATCCACACTGCACATGGTAATGACCAGATAGCATTAATTCAATCATCAATTAGAAAACAAAAAAGGTGATCATTTGATCATAATGGCTTTTGCATTTCAAAACAGAATAAAGTCATTAAGCTGGCTAAGTGATTCATTTACTTACTTTCAGCAGATTCTCCAGTAGGATAAAGCACAGTAAATGCGGTGTACCTAATGAAAAAGCAGCACAAAAACTAAAAATTAGCTTCAAATAGAAAATATTTTCCCCTTGTATGGAAAAAAAAAAAAAAGTTTGAAACTTATTTTAAGGAGTAATAAAAGTAGTAAAAAAAAAACCTGAGGTACACAATCCAATATGGACACTTTCCAATACAATTCAAGGCGTGATGAGGATATCTAATCACCTGCACTATGCACAAACAGAAATTAAAGGAAGAATTTGTTAAGTGAATATTTTTCTGGATAACTTATCAAAAGGTTAAGTCACATTTTATTTCTTAGAGATGATTTGGCCACTTATTTGATGCATGTTAGAGTCATATGCATGAAAAGACCTTCATATCAACCTTATTGATTCATGTTAGACTCGATTGAGAAACCGAATTCCTCTGCTAATGAGTTAATTTCTCTAAGAACTTGCATTATAATACTTTCTTTCTTTCTCTTTTTTAATGTAAAACGAGTAACACAGAGTCAAAAGCAACATTTTAAATTTTAATTATATCTGCACCTCTCCCAACTCATGTCGTTTCTGTTTCTCGTTACATGCTGCTTCTTATTTGGTAGTTCTCTTTTCTTTTGAAGTTCATATTTGGTAGTTTTTTTCTTGTTCATGTAGTTTGTTAAGTCTATTGTCGTTTATATTGTTGTTGTCTTCTATTAGATGTTGTTTATTGAGCTTCCGCCCTTCCAGTTCATAGCATTTGTTTACATTGTCATTTTTAATTCATCTCGTTTTTTCCTGTTTCCGTTCTTTTTGAATTTGATGTCGTTAATTGCTTTTAGCTGTAGATGTCGTTTGTTAGTGACATTGTAGTTTTTAGGTCGTTAGTTATTTTTTTTTGGTCATTTTCTAGTTGCAATCTTTTTTCCATTCAATGTCGTTTATTTTTGTTGTCGTTTTTTCAATTGAAGTCGTTATTGCATTTTATGCTTCCTCATACTGCGCTTTTTGTTTATTTATGACATCATTTCAGCTTTTTCATTGTCGTTTTATGTAGCCCCCGTTCATTTCACCGATTCGAGTTTTGCTACAGTAAAAAGCTCTCAGAAACAGTCACATCTAATTTTTTTGCTACAGTAAAAAACTTTCACATAAAATCACATCTCAACTCGAATTAAAAACTTAAATCAGCGAACTAAACGGGCCGACTCTCTTTGGAGTTTATTATTGTTTCTAGACTTACGTATTATCTCACAGTCGTTCATTCAGTTTCTGTCGTTTTCTAAAGTTACTGTCGTTTTCTCACGCCATCCCACTTCCCTACCCTCCTACCTTTGCCCGCAGCGGGCTCCACGCCAACACAGACGACAAAGTTACCTAGTTGTGTTTTCTAAGCAAAATCGGTTTAGTTTCGAAGAAAATGCGTTCTGAACTCTGATCCCTTTTCCGTTGTTTCCTAGGAAATCAAGCTCTCTTCTGCTAATCTCAAGAGGAAAAAAAATAATTAAGATAAGGAATATGTCTTTCGTTTGTGTGTTTTTTTTTTTTTTTTTTTCCTAAAATGGGCATGAAAAATGTATGTGCACATGGCTTTACGAGTGGTTTGTTAGAGATGTAATTTAACGTGTTTCTACAACAGGTATATCTAAATAACGCATTATTTGCGCATTTTAGCTACTTATTCAACATTGTCTTCCACTAATTTATCTTAAAAAAAAAAAGGATCTTCCACCGATAATGTAAGTCAAAGTAAAATAATAATAATAATAATAATAATAATAATAATAAATCGAGATAAATTTCCCAAATTTGAGAGTTCAGTTTAGCTTAACGAAATTACCTCACTTAAGCTCCAAGCAGTAAACGTAATGAACACCGCAGGCGACTCTTGGAGCTGCAAAATCATTAGGACAATTGGGTTCCAATTAGTTTCTGTACAGAAAGCAGCAATACCATTAAAAGAGGAACAAAAGCCCCATGCCTAAAACAAACGCCATTTAACATTAAGCATAAAATATGCTAAATGAAATGTAAAAAAGTTACAAGTTAGTTAGGGAACCTCCTCAATTTGTCGAACAATGACCAAAATGACGTTAGTCCTTCCTCCCCATTGCATCAAAGGAAGCAGCATCCCACTCGGCACCAGGCCTGCAAAGAAGTACAATCGTGATCAATTAAGAATTTTGCACCACTGATTCATTTTTTCAGTTTTTTCATCTAAATAGCCCACTCTTTTTTTTCCCCCTTCTTTTTTGTGATTCTCAACAAAATACCCTGAACACAAACAAGTACCTACCAATGGCTCCATGTATAACTTCCAAGAACGCAGAAACTTGCAGCAAACCTGCGAACAAGACAAAAACAAAAACAAAAACAAAAACAAAAACAAATGAAAAACTCCATCCTGATTAATACACATGTCGTTTCCTGAATTTTTGTTCTAGGCGTGAAAGTTGAGAAAATAATTATAGAAAGACAGACATATTAGGTCTCCTGCGGAAGCATACGCCCCGGTTAAGGTGCCAGTAGATATGAAGTCGCTCAAGATTCTAGAGAGACAAACTGCCCTGCCATTAAAAAATTAGAAAATTCTAAGAACAAAGAAAAAGAAGGAAAAGAAAAAAAAGAAACACTTTTGACGAACAAGGAGTTAGTTGGGAATTCAGAGGCTCACCATCCAAAGGCCTGAAGAGAATTGTAAGCAAAGAGATAGAGATTAGATAGCGTAGGCATCTCTAGAGAGAGAGAGAGAGAGAGAGAGAGAGAGAGAGAGAGAGAGAGAGAGAGAGAGTTCAGTCGAGTCAAGTGCCAAAAACCTTGGTGGTAAGTATGTCAAAGTATCATTTGAAGTGTTAGTGAAACGTCGAAAACGTGTGTCTTCATTGGACTTGGGACCTGAAGCAAGAGCAATTTGTGGCCTCAAGTTTCTTTAGATTGGGCTACGCTGTAATGTACCCATATCACAACGGACCTAGATCTTTTATCTAATTTTTAATGTCTCAATTAATATCTAATTAATTATATCGTACCACACATCATTTTATGATAAGTATAAAAAAATTAGTTAAAAAATAGATTAAATTTTTTACATGATGTATTATGATATGATTGGTTAGGTCACTAATTAAGATACTAAAATCGACAAAGCTCTTATATTGTTTTCCACTTTTTTTTTTTTTTTTGAGGAATAGATTGCCTTCAACGTGCATGTTACAATTAAAAAAGTTGTATGTTATAATGTCACTCTTTCTCAGACACAAGTTTTCCTTTTCTTTTTTTCTTTTCTTTTAAAAGAAATGTTTGGTACCCCAAAAAATTACGAAAAGAGGAGTCGACGCAGCTGATAATTGAAAAAAATTGGTGGGATACTCCCTTTGCATGATCTATATTAATGAGAATTATAAGAGCAGGAAAAAAAAAATACTTTATTAGTGGGTTCTGTTTTGAACCATTATATCTGTTGGACGTTAGCATCTATTTTATTCAAATAAAATTTTAATAAGATCTAACATTAAAAACATGCACATCGGTTGGGTAACCCCGTTATAGAAAACTTCATATATTGCTTTTTTCTCGTATTTTCTTCGGCCTGGCTCCCATGGAAACAATGATTTATTTTATGGATTTGATGGATGATGAAGGCGAAGATCGTCAAAGAAATGAAAGCAATTCGTCGCCGATGGATGAAGAAGGTAGATTGGATTGAGGACTTGGCATCTGATTTTAGAGGTTAATTTTCACTCTTTTTACTTGGGATAGTTTTCTTGGCATGTGACTTCAAGTCGCATGGTGGAGAGACCAACTTTGAAGTCAGTCAAATCAAGTCACCTAGTAGTTGACAAATATCACCTGGTGGGTGACTATCCTCTTTATTGACACGCCAATGTGTTCAGTAAAATCAAGGTAAGTGGAGTTGATTACTAATGAAATGACAAGACTCATCTTGGAATCAGGGAAGCCGCAGCCGAAAGAGCTTCTTTAACCTTTGTCTTAACAGAAAAATTTTTACACTTCTTTTCTTTAAGAGATGTTTGGTTCATGAATTAAAACTACGTGATTAGAATTATTTTTGATTTACGTGTATTTTTATGAGAGAAAATACTGTAACGAATCACGAACCATGATTCGAATCAGAGGACGAATCTCCCAACCAAACAACCTCTTAATTTTTTTTCCTACACTTCTATAATTATGAAAATTTTATGAGTTTTCTTAAAACTTTCGGCTACACCCCAGGTTTTTAGCTTTAAGTACCTATTTTAAACCTAAAATGGCAAACAAAAGGTGTATTGCGAAGATAGTTACAAAAGATATATATATATATTAATTTATTGATTTGAGTTTTTAATTTGAGTTGAGATGTGACTTTTTGTGAAAGTTTTTTACTGTAGTAAAAAAGTTAGATGTGACTGTTTTTTAGAGTTTTTTACTGTAATTTTAAATTCCAATCGGTGAAATGAACGGGACCTGAGACCTTATATACTGCTATTATAATTTTAGTTTAAATTTTTTATTAAATTTCACGCCCTTTTAAAAAATATATTCATGGCTCTGCCACAGGCTAATAACAATCACCTAGTGGTTTGACTAACTTATGTCTGGCACATCTATTTTGTTAGAGTGATCCAATCAAAATATCAACTTTTCCTCCTTGCGAAATAAGAACCACAAATTGATATATAGAAACGCTCTTTTAATGCTCAATTGAAAAAAAAAAAAAAAAAAAAAAAAAAAAAAAAAAAAAAAAAAAGCAACAGGCAATGTCGTTTATTAAGAGGAATTTCAAAATGTACGAGTCGTATTGGTCTTGTGGACTTTTATTAGGTGGTTTCATCTCACGCGAAAAAAGATACAAGTGGTTTATATTGATTGGCAATTTCTTTGGATGGCAACACAAGAAGGGACGCGGGCTGTTGGTTGGTTGCAGTCATAACCTAACAACTAGCCGTTAAATATAGAGTTTGAATTTCTCATTTTCAAATTCAAAAGGGACGGTGAAGAGCAAAAAAATAAAAAATAAAAACAAAACACACACCACCCTAGTCTTTTCATAAAAAGCGAAATTTGGGTTCCATTTCAAATCAAATGCTTGACCAGGCAAGAAAAACTGACTTAACAAGAAGGGTGCATGTTCTGTGAGGGCCACCCTCCTCTCGGAGAGAACCTCTTGTTAAAACTAGTACGATGGACAGAGTTAGGGGAGGAAAAAAGAGAAAATTATTAAATTTACGGGTTGTTTGGTTACTAAATTTATGTCATGATTCGAATCATGGTTCGTGATTTGTTACAGTATTTTCTCTCATAAAAAACACACATAAATTAAGAATAGTTATAAATTATGATTTTAAATCCATCAACCAAACGTCCATAATTCTTAATTAATATTCTTTTAATTACTATAATTATCTCACTACAGAATCTTAAACTCATATATTTTAAAGGATATTTGTCTATTTATTTCTTAAGAAGATGACGCGCACTTGATTGAGCTAAATAGAAATGCTCGTTTTGTGCCCTTACCCGTAAATTGCACTTTACCAACCTAATCATTTTTTTCGTCTTATTATTAAAATCTTTATTTCTACTAATGCCCTTCGCAATCGCATTAAAGGAAGTCATAGGGGGTGCCTGGTGGGGTGATCTTATTAGGCCTAACCCAGCACGTAGTGGGCCATCCCAGCAAGATCCACATGTCAAAGTCAATTTATCGGGTAGGAATTGTCTCGTTTTTTATTTTATTTAAATTGTGGATTTGAAATTTTTATTATTCACTTTTAGATCCTTTTCACTGATATACTTATTTGATTAAAAAAATATTAATTAAAAATAAAAGATTAAAATTTAGATTCTTGTATTTATCTCTTTTTCTAATTTAGGTTTTTATATTATTTAAATTCGCGTGCATGTAAAACTCTCTTAATTAGCTGCAAAAGGAATGAATTATTAAGTAAACAACAGTGGACATATAAACATATCTTGGAAAGGTTCATGGATTTGGGTGGCTACCAAATAATCTTTTTTTGCTAAATAAAAATTGGAAAAGGGTATGTTTAATAGGAATATTATAAGAGCAGTTTCCCTGCTTGGTATTTTGTAAATTTATTAAGTCGCCTTTAGCAAACATCCTTCATCCTTCTCCCAGTTAATTCACCCCAGCTGTCACCTTATTTTATTCGTTTTCTAAAAAAAAGAACAAATTTTTAAAATTATTATAATATTATTCATAGAAGACTAGCCCTATTCCACCATGCCTTGATGCTAGTGTCTTTAGTCTTTTCATAAAAAGCCTCATTGGTATTTTTGCACGAGATAAGAGTAAAAAATCATAAACATTGCATCTGGACAGCCTAGAAGAAGAATCTCTCCTTTCTCCCTGAAGATTCCTATAGTCCCTCTCCAGTCAAAAATTCTCTGCAAATCTTTATCATCAATTATAGGACCAGCGTGTACAGGTTCTACTTCTGACTAATTATGAATTAGTACTGCTTTAATTAATATAAGAATATCATGTATCATAAGGCTCTTTTAAAACTAATCAGATCAACTGTTAAACAAAACTGATCATATACTATAATATATTTTAAAAAACAAAAGGAAGGGATCAACTCTGTGGCAACTGCTACATATATATATATATATATATATGTGTGTGTGTGTGTCTGTGTGTGACTATATATATTATGTATTTGTGTGTGTGTGTGTGTGTGAGAGAGAGAGAGGGAATAATATATAAATGGCGATTTAACAAAGAAAGTAAAATTCGAATACCATAAATGGAGCAACAGAACTTGATCATTAATTTAAGGATTTAAATCCATGACTACTAATCAAACGGCGTATTATACAATGGATCATGATCCAAGAAGTTGATATACCAACAACTTGGTCTGGGATTTCTTGGTGAAGTTCTCTCTCAGCTTCGCTTCTCTGAAAAAAAGTAGTAGTAGTGATGAAAAACACACAAACCATGATCATGACGATCGATGATATACGACACAAACTTAATTGCGTGTACTAAATATCAGAAAAAAGGCTTAGAGAAAACCCATACTACAGTACAGCTGAAATATGCAGAGGTTAGATACAGCCTTCCTTACGATGACGACGACGACGACGATGATAATAACCTGTATTATACATGATTATATGAACAAATCTAAATGAATCAAATCCTAATCACCCTGTTAGAGATTCTCTCCGTATCCAAAGCAAGAGAAGAATTGGTCGTTTGTTGTTGGGAAAAACGGCTTATAACCCGCTTCATCATCCATTTTCCAAAGCGAGTCAGAGCAGTAGTACTTATGATCATGATGGTGATCATCCCACACCGACGAACACGACGTCGTTAATGGAGGACAAGAGATCAAGTTGTTGTTGCCGTTAAAATTATTATTGTCGTTTCCACAATTTTCAGCGTCATAAAACGGTAATTTCATGTTAATAATGTCGTTGTTGACTTCTGGGAGTGAGATTTCCTTCCATATGTCGTCCATGGAGTAGTAGCCCTTTTCCTTTTCCTCCTCTTTCTCAAGCGCCTTTTGGTCATCCTGATCATTGTCTGGTGATTTCTTCTCCTTGGGAGCCGAAACGACATGGCCTCCGGTGTCGTAGAAGCTCTCAACTCCGGTGGTGCTATCCGGGAAGGGCAGAGACTCCACGGTGGTGATGTTTGAGGAAGAGGAAGAGCTCTTAATCGAGTTCGACGACGACGACGACGGAGATGAAATATTATTGGCTCGCTTCTTCTCTTGAGCCGTTTTCCTCATATGAGTCCTCCAATAGTTCTTGATTTCGTTGTCCGTACGCCCCGGTAATTTCCTAGCAATTCTTGACCATCTGCAACATAATTACTAAAAATTATTACCATATATTACTATAACAAGCAAACAAAACATATATGTATATCCAAATTATAACATAGAATTAGAAAAATTAAAACATGGAAAATTAAGAATTGGTCCTGGTATAATGAAGAGCTTTTTCTTCTTTACATATGTGAATAAATAGTTGCATAATTAACAATTATAACATACACATATGGGAAAGATTCAAACACATGTGAAACTGTACGGATTGATTAAGCAAACAAGACTATGAGAAATATGATGCTATTAATTTGGCAATATTATTAACACGTGTTCTAAAAATTCAAACCTATTTCCCCATTTGGCGTGGAGCTCCAAGACGAGGCGTTCCTCTTGAGGGGTCATCTTGCCTCGTTTGAGACCAGGGTGAAGGTAATTAACCCACCGCAAACGGCAGCTCTTACCTGTTCTGTTCAAACCTACAAAGTACCCAAAAAAAAAAAAAACCAAAAAAAAAAAAAAAAAAAAAAAAACTTGTGTGTGGTTAAAAAATCTAGCTCCATCCAAAAATCCGCAATTCCCGAATTTGCATACCTATTACGTGTCTCCCTCCACCTTCAAACCTGAAACTTTGGCTATGAAATCCCATCGCCGGTCGCCGAACAATCCGACAAAGCAAACTAGTTGCAAGTCTTCTTGTTCTGTCCATGGTCCCTTGCGGATTTCCTCTTGAACAACCATTTTCTTTCCTTCTTTGTTCTTTGTTCTTTCTTTTCTCTCTCTGTTACTTTTGCTCCGACTTCTGCTTTTTTTTTTTTAGCTTAGTACGTGGAGAGCTAGGTGTCACACCATATTTATACCAATTAGCCGGTATGGTATATGGAGTGTTGTGGTATATGGCCCTCTGGTGATTATAATATGATGATAATCTAACGATCTTGACCGTACATGTGGACATGTGGTGCGCGCATGGTTTTTACTTTTGATAGGCACTTTAGGGATCTTATGTCACCACCACCGTAATAAGGCAATATAATCAGAGTGAGAGAATATTGATATGCTGGTCTGGCTTTCAAGATTAGCCTCCATGTAACTGACAACTGTATGTATACATATATATGCACCACCAATATTTTCAAGAGCGTGTAATTTCATCCTATATTTCTACGAGGGTGTTAAAAGTTAAGTCTTAATTCTCTTTTTTGCTACATATGTAATTATATGTGGTTCTCATATGATCACATGTGACGTATATAATTACTATACCTTTTTGCTTAATTTTGATTGGTTAAGGTTGTAATCCGATCATCAACGAAGAAAAATGGGAAACGGAGAGTACTCGATTGTGACTGTTTTGGTAAAAAAAAAATCAGATTATATATTTTATAAAAATGAAATAGCAAATTAGGCATGGTTGGATAAAGGGAAATAAGTATGGAAGTCACTAGATCACCTTCAACTTCATGCGAGTTGAGAAATGATATTAGTGCCCCTTGACTTTACTAAAGGCCAGACATTTAAGAAGCCATGGAAAAAGGAAAAGCGGATGAGGACAAAATTTGAAAAGCAAAGAATAAGAAGGAACTGTTTAGGTTCTCTGTAAGTGACCCTCTTCTAGTCTTCTTTTTTTTTTTTCTAAAAAAAAAAAAGGAAATGGGACGTGATATTATCACAGAAAGATAATCGTTTTAATGCTAATTGGTCGTAGATCAACATTCCCACCCGAGGACTAACTAGTGCAAGTTGGTTAGTGCAGTGTCCAAAGCAATTTGGCCAAATTGGGGACAATGTCGGGCACTTGTTGGATTTATTTCACTAGCTAATAAATAATGACACCTTTTTCCCCCCGACTAAAACCATGTAAAACACTAAAACTGTACATAAAAATGATAAATAGAAACTTTAATTTTAGGGTAGTATATATCTAGTCATAGTGCATGTTTCCAAATGATTTATCTAAAATACATCAAACGAGAAAAAAAAAAGAAAGAAAGAGAAATATACATACTATCGGAACCAAATATACATCTTAACAGTTCAAAATAAAACCTAAGAGTAATAAATATTGGAATTGTTTTGAATCCATCGTTGAAAACTTCTAAGAAGTTTAACAATGTAGTCCGGTCGCAAAACTGGTCTCAAGCGGTGCAATGAAAGATATTGTTGATTTTGTTCATATATAGAGTGTATTTTTTTTCAAGAATATGTTTAATTTCTTTAGAAATAAAATCATTTTAAAACATTGTGTTATAGCGAGACATACTATTAGTATCCTATATTTTTTTATAATAGTAAAATGGTTCCTCAACGTTTGTAAAAACATCTTCTTGATATCCTAAATTTAATTTTTAAAACATGTAAGTACAAATTACCCTTCTTGTTAATTAAATAGAAATCAATATTATTTAAAAAAAAATCTGAAAATATTTTAAAACATTAAAATATTTAAAAGAAAACAACAAAATTAAAAAGTTCATGATTTTTTTTTCTAGATTTATTAGTTTTTGGTTAATTAAGTAGAAGCATACTAAAGCCATTTTATGTTTCAAAAATCAGCTTTAGAGTATCCAAAAATGTTTTTAAAAATCTCGAGGTACCGTTTTAACTTTTAATATGATCAAAAACACAGAATACTAAGCGCATGTTTCGCTATAATATGAGGTACTAAAATGCTTTTATCTCTTTTCTTATATATGTATAGCAGCCAATTTTCACATGCAGTCAATATTTATGATCTAAGACCATCTCTAATGCAAATGCTAATACCAATTGTATATTTAGTATCAAAAAGTGTGATAGGGTATGTTATTTTCATTTTTGCTCTAATGCATAATGTTATTTGAAATGCTAAATCTACTTTTCTTATATATGTATAGCAGCCAATTTTCACATGCAGCCAATATTTATGATCTAAGACCGTCTTCAATGTAAATACTAATGTCAATTATATTTTTAGCATCAAAAAGTGTGATGTGGTATGTTATTTTTATTTTTGCTCATGCTTTAATGCATAATACTATTTGAAATGTTAAATCTATTTTTTTGCATAATTATTGAGCTTTGAAAGTTGTAAAAGTAAACTTTATTTTATTAGAAAATGTAAAAATTACAATGATTATATGAAAAAGTAAACATTCCAATCAATAACAATCAAATGTAAAATTTCTTGTATACTATAGTTAGTGAAAAATTTGTCACAAAATATAATATATGAGAAATTTAGCACAATAAATAAAATTGTCTTGGAGAGTATTTTTTACACTCAAATATTAAATTTACAATTACACATTAATTATAAAATTACATTAGAGATGCTCTGAGAATTCCCAAGCTAGCTTTTCCTTTAAAGTATATTCGAATTTGACAACAGTACAAATTAAGGAAGAGGAGCCAGAATCCAAACAGATTTGGTAATTAGCCATATCTTTCTTTTTTTTTTTTTTGGGGAAATTTTCTAGCTAGTTCCGACAATAATTTGTCTATATCTTATATATGTCCGGCATCAATCCTAAATCTGAATGAAATAATGCACATATCGGATCAAACGTGTCACTGAACTTTCTTATACTAGAAAGTTTGTTAAAAAACAAACCCAATTAACAACTATTAGAATCTGCCATGGTTACCAAGTTAGTAAAGTAGACAAATTTTTTAAAAAATATATTTCACTTGACCAAGCTAAAATAATAAACGGTAGCTTTATTCTGTGTTGGCCGGTAGAGCTCAGAATTAATTAGAGGGATACGGGCAAGGCAAATACAGCCTATATTTAAGGTTGTTTGTTTATATACTACGTTCTCCTCCTAATTAATTATAAGTTTAACCATTTCTTAAGTTTTCTTTCCTATGAAAGTAACAAAAAAATAATATTAACAAAAAAAAATGGTATTATTATGTAATTGATATCGCGTACAAGACATACATCAAGCATGAACATTTTATAGTTTAACAAAATCTATGTCCATCTTATTGCTCTATAACCAATTCATATTTATTCTAAAAAGTCATGTAATTAATCCTGTAATAAAATATTCCGGTAAACTAAATATTAAATAGATTAAGTATTCAGTCCAGAATTTTATATTTTCTGGATGTTTCATTATGATAATAAAAAGCAAAAAAACTAAAAAAAAAAAAAAAAAAAAAAAAAAAAAAAAAAAAACTAAAAAAAAAACTAAAAAAAAAAACTAAAAAATTGTTATAACCATATGATAAAACAAAAGTTGTACAAATATAAATCAAAATCATATTGTTGGTTATATATTTAAAAAAAGGATAGTTCTAATCGATTAATCATTCTCCAGACTGTAGAAAATTCTTTTATAGCTAGGCATATTTTTCTAGTCATATGATTTAATTAGCTAGGTATAACCGTTACCGACGTACTTTGATTATATATTTTTTAATGAATCATGAAGAGAGAAAATTATTGATGTTTGAGGCCATTGGTACATCTTAATTATATTGGCACATTCAACTATGGACCTAATCCTCTATCTAATTCCTCGCTCAATATAGCTATATTACAATTAATGTAACATAATACATGTCATATAACAAAAAAAAAAATTATATATACACACACACTTCATCTAGATTTATTTTTTTCTCCTTTCTGTTGGAGATTATCATTACGTGGTATAAATTTCAATGTCACGGACAAAATTCTGAGAAGGTCGCATTTAACAGAAACAATTAACGTAATTTTTAGGACCAAAAATCCATACTAGATCTTGGGCATGCTATTTTTAATTTCTGATCTTGACAGCTATTATATAACAAATGAGCTCAAATAAATTATATAGTGGAGATATATTTGAAGTGGGATATGGCGTCATTGATATTGATATATTGATTAGAAATAACAATATATATTTGTGGTGGCATTAATGCTGACGTAAGTAAACAAAGATTGTAGAGAAAATGAACACAAGGATGGTGGCATCCTGCTTTAAGGATCCTTTTTGGTGGACTTGGGATTAAAAGATGAGCCCTGATGACGTGGACACCACTAATTTCTCGCTTTGTTTATTCCAATCCCCGTTTCTCGATGTATACCAGAGACCAAGGGTTCTCTTTAAGCTTAATGGTATATATTTCACAATTTAATACGACGTTTGGCTTATGAATTCAAATGATGTAATTAGAATTATTTTTAATTTACGTATATATTTTTGTGAGAAAAAATACTGTAGTGAATCACGAACCATGATTCGAATCAGGGAACGAATCTAAGTACCAAACGGACTCTATAATTTGAGTTATAAATTGAATTGTAGATGTTATGTTAATAAATTTGATGGTATAATAAGAAATGAATAAAAATTAAAAATAAAATAGATATATATATTTTACGTAGAAAATCTCTAAAGGAGACGAGATAAAAATCACGAGACAAGTGTATAAGAATTTTATTATGAAAGATGGAAATTACAACATTCTCTCTATATTACACGAGAAAAAATAATAAGAACTTCTCTCTCATGCAAATAGGAGAAACTACTCACAAAAGAAGAAAAAACCGGAGAAACTAAGGACGTATTTGGTAACGTTTTATACAAAAATAAAAATGAGATTATTTTGAGAATCAAGTAAAAATGAGATTGTTTTGATAATCATTTTGGGACCGATTTTAAAATTACGTTTGATTGGTTTTATAAAAGATTGTTTTGAGTATAATAAAAAAGTAAAATTGTGTTTGGTTATAATTATTAATTAATATAATATAACGCTGTTAATAAGTACTAGGAAATGAAAACATAAAAGGTAAAACAACTTTCAACCATTTTTTAATTCCTTCACAAAAATCATTCTCACTATTTTTTATTTTTTGTTTTCATTTTTAAAATATTTACTAAACAAACACGGTTTGAAGATCGTGTTTATTTTCGTGTCTCAAAAGATGTGCAAAAACGTTTTAAAAAACAAGTAAAAATCAATTCTAAACACACCCTAAATATCTCTTACACTATGGGAATACTCTGAGAAGAAGAGAGAATAGGATGACCCCTCTTTCTTTCCTTAACTTTTTTTCCTTCTATTCTCTTCTTTTCCTTTCTTCTTCAAATTTATGGGTTGATGGGCTTCTTTTTCCTTTTTTTTCAGCTGCCCATTGTCTGCAGCCCATCATATTTGACATTCTCCCACTTAAAGATTTGATTGAGGATCAATCATGTCTCCATACCATCCTTTCTACCTTGTCATTGTCATGCTGCTTACGTTTTTTGCTAGGCCACACGAGAACCTACACCATTTGAACTTGTCAGTATTTAGTGGCTTGGTCAACGCATTTGCTAGGTTCTCTTTTGTGTGAATCGCTTGCATATCCACACTTCTTCCTTCCACTACTTCACGAACAAAGTGAAATTGAACTCCTATGCGCTTCGTACTGGAATGAAATGTTGGATTTCTTGCAATGTACAGTGTGCTTTAGCTGTCACAAAACAAAAGAATCTTTTCTTCTTTGTGCCTGCCTTTTAATCCAAATTACTTCCTTGTAAGCGTGTGTAGCCGTAACATATTTTTCTTTTGTTGTATATAAGACTACAACTAACTGCAATTTCAAAACCCAGCTTACAATTCTTCCTGCAAGTGTGAACACAAAACTTGTAGTGGATTTTCTTTTATCTGGATCACCTTCAACATCTGAATCCACATAGCCGCTAATAGTAAACTTTGATCCTCCATAACATAATGCAACATCTGAGGTACCATTGATATATCTCAGAATCCTCTTGACAATATTCCAATGCTCTTTATCAGGATTCGCCATGTACCTACTAACCGCTCACACTTCTTGTGCAATGTCTGGTCTTGTACAAATCATAGCGAGCATTAAGCTACCCATTGTTGATGCATATGGTACTCGAGACATATTTTTCCTTTCATCTTCATTGGTAGGACACATCTTGGAGGATAACTTGAAATTAACAGGAATAGGGGTAGAGATTGGCTTACAATCTTGCATGTTGAAGCGCTGCAAGACCTTCCTCAAGTAATTCTTCAGAGAAAGCCAAATATTCCTATTATTTATGTCTCGGTGGATTTGCATCCCTAGAATCTTGTTTGCTGGTCTCAAGTCCTTCATATCAAATTCCTTAGCCAACTGTGCCTTCAATTCTTGGACTCAATTTTTGTTGGGGCATGCAACCAACATGTCGTCTACGTACAACAGTAAAATAATGAAATCTCCATCACCAAACCTTTTGAAATATGCACAAGGGTCTGTACTGAGTATGTTGTACCTAAAGCTCATGATATAGGAATTAAATCTCTTGTACCAACACCTCGGCGCTTGTTTGAGACCGTACAGAGATTTGTTCAACTTGCAAACCAAGTTCTCTTTTCCTACTTCTGCAAAGCCTTCTGGTTAGAGCATATAAATCTCTTCATCAAGATCTCCATGAAGAAAGTAGTTTTCACACACACATTGCCAAAACTACTCGAATGTAGTAAGTCGAGCCACAAGTGAAAATATTTCATTGAAGTCAATACCTTCTTTCTAAGCATATCATTTCACCACTAATCTTGCACGGAATTGCTCAACTTGGTCATTATCATCGCTCTTGATTTTGTAGACCCATTTCTGATGCTCTTCCTTCCTCGTGGTAGCGAAACAAGATCCCACGTCCTGTTCTTATGTAAGGCTTCGATTTCTTCCTGCATTACTACCATCCACAGGGAGCTTTTGATTGCCTCCTAGAAAGTTGATGGCTCTCCATCCTATGTTAAAAGACAGTATGTAACATTACTCTCAGTAACATAATCTGAGTGTCAAACTGGTAGTCATCTGCTACGAGTTGGCCGGCGAACTTCGAAAGCCTCAGACTTGACTAGTTCTTGACCTTCATGCTCTAGTGCTGCTTCAGAAGAAACTTAATCTTCATCTGGCTTATCTTCCACCAGAATCGTCATAGTCTCTTGTTGTGAAAAATCATAACGCAAGTATACGCTATCGCAATCAAGTAATATAATAGTGAATAAGAATATCGTCCCACGAAGATTGTTGTTTATTAATTACTGAAATTATATTAACCCTAATTTTATTTGAATAATCGAAAAGAGGGTTTATAAAATTAAGTAAAGTAAAACTAAAATAATTAAATAAATTAAACAATGCTGAGCAATGGAATAAAATTCAATAAATTAAGACTCTAGGGTTTCCAATTTCACCAAAATTAATCTTGTTCAAATTCTCATAATTCAAGAACATTAACATTCAATCATATAATGATAGCAATTTCTCTAAAGCAATTAGTATTCTTTCTCAAGCAACAATAATATTAATCCAACAAGCTAAATCTACATCTCTGTCAGACTTCTAAACCTGTTGAAAATCATTAAGTGCAAGAAATTCAAAAGAACTGCACAAGCATCATAGATATCTCTATCCTATGAACAACTCATGGTATTTCAATTAAGAGCTTATTTAATTATCACCTCTCAGTCTCAAATCAAATAAAAAATCATGTAATAGTTGGCCAAACAATCACAAGCATTAAGAATAAATTGAAATACTCAGCATATATGGATTAAACATCAATTACTTAAACAGAAGATTGAGAATCTGAACATTCATAATCCAGCTACATCGTAGCCCTAGAAAAAGAAATTAGTTCATCTCTAAACAAAAGAAATTCCTAATCAAAGTCTTAATCATTGGAAAAGAAAAAAAAGAACTAGTTTGGAGTTGAATTGAAGTGTCTCTGTCTCCGAATTTTTGCCGTTCTTCTTCTCCGTACTCAATTCTCTTTTTTCTTCTTGAATCTCCTCTCAAAAGTCAGTCATCATTCTCCAGTCCCAAAAGTCCCTTCTAATTGCCCTAGAATCATCTATTTATATGTTTCGGAGCATTATGGTTAAAACGAGTAAGTTTTCTTGTGATTGGCCTTCAAAACGCGTCTTTTCTCGCGTTGTAGCGCCACGGTGCTAAGTTCGTAGCGTTGCGACACTACCGTGTAAAAATCCTGGGCACTGCGGCGCTGCCATGGGCGCCAAAGCGCTGCCCATTCTGCCCCACTGCACTGATTTCGTCAGATTTTAGCGCCAAGGCGCTACAAACTGGCGCCAAAACGCCACCCATTCTGCCCCACTACACTGATTCTGTAAAACTCAGCGCCAAGGCGCTATAGAATGGCGCCTAAGCGCTATGTTTGCTGTCTTTTTCCACCAAAATTTGTCCAAAACCTTCCAAATCATAGACTTTCACCTAATCTTCAAATAAAGAACGAAAACACACATAAAAACTAACAAAAACCTCGAAAACCAACTAGATATTATGTTTAAAACAATACTAAATGAGCGAGTAAAACTCACTCATCATCTCTGACTTCTCCTTTAAAGTGTTATCGTCTCCATTCCTTTGCAGTTTATCCTCTGTAAATATGACATATATGCTGATGACAATCTTGTGGGCAGTGGGATCCCACAAGTGATACATCTTAACACCATCAGCATACCGTAAGAAGATACACTTTTTGAATGTTGAATCTAACTTTAATCTTTCTTGGTCATTGTACATGACGTACATAAGACTTCCAAATATATGTAATCGAGAATAATCAGTTGGCTTACCAGTCCACATCCCCATCGACGTTTTCAGATCTATCACATCTAATGGAGACCGATTAATCATGTGACAGGCAGTTTGGACTGCTTCTGCCCAAAACGACTTGGCTAGACCTGCAGCCATCAACATTGCTATTGTTATATCCAATAATGTTATGTTCATCCGCTCTCCCACCCTGTTATGTTGAGGAGTGTATGTCGTTGTGAACTGTCTCTTGATGCCTTCTTGTTGACAGAATGCATCAAACTCATCGCTTGTATATTCTCCTCCATTGTTAGTCCTTAGACACTTGATCTTTTTTTTAGATTCAAGTTCCACCCACATTTTGAAAACTTTGAAGACCTCAAAAACATATGTTTTCCTTTTGATTGGATACACCCAACATCGCCTGGAGTAATCATCAATGAAATATACAAAGTATCTCGCACTTATGAGAATACTATCAGAAGAAGAGAGAATGAGATGATTAAAAACTAAGGAGGGAGCTTAGTATTTATAGGCCCAGGTCTCCCCCCTTTCTTTCCTTCACGTTTCTTCCTTCTCTTCTCTTTTTTTTTCCTTTCTTCTTTCTTCTTCAAACTTGTGGATCGCTAAACTTCTTTTTCCTTTCTTTTCTTTGTTATCGGCTGCCCATTGTCTGCAGCCTATCATATTTGACATTCTCCCACTTGAAGATTTGATTGAGGATCAATCATGTCTCTACACCATCCTTTCTACCTTATCGTTGCTATGCTGCTTACGTTTCTGTTAGGTCACACGAGAATCTACACCATTTGAACTTGTCAGTATTTCGTGACTTGATCAACGCATTTGCTAGGTTCTCTTTTGTGTGAATGTTTTGCATATCCACACTTTCTTCTTCCACTACTTCACAAACAAATTGAAATTGAACTCTTAAGTGGTTCGTCCTGAAATGAAAGGTTGGATTCCTTGCAATGTGCAAGGCGCTCTGCCTGTTACAAAATAAAGAATTTTCTCTTCTTTGTGCCCAAACTCCTCCAATAATCTTTTAATCCAAATTGCTTCCTTGTAAGCTTGTGTAGCCGCCACGTATTCTGCTTCTGTTATAAATAACACTACAACTGACTGCAGTTTCAAAACCCAGCTTACAGCTCCTCCTGCAGCCCATCATATTTGACATGTTACATTTGTTATATTGGTATAACTGTTGGATTTAAGACATTTCCATACATATATATTTATTATTAATAATGTAATATACCTTTTAGAATAAGAAATGTTATATATTGAATATTGTTTCATTATGAACAAACAAAATGATAACGAAGAATTGAATAACCCACAACAGAAAAAGCTTATTCTTTTATAATTAGTTAATTACAACTAGGATATTGTACCTTCAAAAAACAAAAACAAAAAAGGATATTGAGAAATAGTGAAAAGGTGTAGTTGTTATTACTTTCATTATGTATGTATAAATTATAATTAAGTAACAAACATATATAGAACATAAAAAGTTCTTGAAGTTAGAACTAAAACCAAAAAGTTTCTTTCTTATATTTTTGAACTCAGGGTAAATTACGTACGTATCAGTATATTAATTTTGCTCTTTGTATATCCTTTGGGATATTTAAATATCCTTTGAACTTTTAGAAAGGCCTAATAATGTTCTTTTAAAAAGAAAAAGACAAAAAGGCATAAGAATACCATATATATATAATCAAGAACTGACTACTGAGTTTGAGTATGCATACAATAAAAGCAGTTACATAGGGACGAGTTTTTAATAATTATGTCTTTATAGGTGGTTATAATTAAATATAAAAATTTGATGAATTTATGTGATAAGAATTTAATCTCATTAATTATCATAATTTTTTGAATTAATCACTCAATTTATTATAACTATTAGTTCAATATCTTATATAAGTAAATACTAGAGTAACAATCAAAATCATATATGACTGTATATTTCAGTCCCAAATTCCCAATGCGCAGTCGAAGATAAAAACTTGTGCATCACCCTTAACCGATAAATTGTCTTAAAATCTATTCTAATAACTCAGAAAGAAGTTAATTATAAATGGGAAAAAAAATTAATAAAAATATCTTCTGCCTTTTACGGTGGCTAAGAGATCGATGAGCTGACTTTGTTCTTCCCGTTTCAGCGGAAGTTTGTGATTCCTTCAGGGAAAATTCCAAAATATTGTAATTATTGAAGGTTATTAGCAGTTTTTATTTTTAATACAAGTGATTATTAAGATGTTAATTTTCGTTACAAGTGAACATACATATGTAAATATACACAATGCACCCTACATAAATGGCCTGCAAAGAAAGCTAAGGTTGAGGCAGCACCATAAAAGTTCAAGCCCTTTATTTTATTCATCAAAAGCATAATTGCTCCTTAGTACTTCTATTATATATGTGTGTATGTATATGTGTGTGTGTATATAAATTGCTTGTCTGTATCCTGTCAAGTCCCCTGGCCCTTCAAAATGTAACATCGAAACTGTTGGAGACAATATATTATTGGAACCGGTGACTTTCTTTGAGGCTCTGATTTATTTACACAAGTGCTTCTTGATTTTTATTTTTCTTTTATGTTTTTGCTCTCATGAAGTGCTTATTGATTAAGATACCTACTCAAGAGTATGACATCGGTATTCTCCAATCCCTTGAGCCTGTGCCTCCATGAGGTCGTCACTTGGGCAACACTCGCAAATGAGCGTAATCTAGTATCCTCTCAAAGATTATTTTATCCCCCACATGATAAAATAAAGAATGCCATATGATAACTTTAAATATTCATAGTTATATATATATATTGTGTCCGAATATTCTAGCTAGATAGATGTATATAGTAAATTAGATGGACGACAAATAATTATGTACTTTTAACGAACCGGATCAAACAAGGGAGAAAAACAAATTAAAAAGAAATAAGAAATTGCTACCTTTTTGTATTGCAGTTAGCACATTTGCACTAAATGTTAATAGTGGGTAGGGAATTTTCTGCCGAGTACTAATATATATATATATATATATATATATATACACACACACACACACACATAATATAAATATACATGTATATGGCCCGATACTTTGGGATAGTGGGAAGTTTGGCTTTTCATATGATATATTAAAAAGGCTTTCTACAATTAGGCTGTGACTACTAAATATTGGAAACAAGTTTTCACTTCTTTAAATAACTTTTAAATCTAAGCTTGAGACAAAGTAAGGCGATATGCAACTTTGATAATCAGCAGTTAGGGGAATCTAGTGACTTCCATTATCTGAGGATATCTAATTAAAGGAGAAATCTTTTTCATCTCTCTTTTGGGCGCGTTTAGAACTCGTTTTAAAATGAAAATCGTTTTTCATTTCTTTCTCAATTTACACTAAATTAAAAAATTATTTTCATTTCTGTTTTTTGTCTTTAATTGTGTCAAACGCCGTTTTTCTCCATTTTTATTTTTTCTTTCTCCAAAAATGTGAAAAACATAAAAATAAAAATAAAACAACTTCATACACAGCCTTTATTTTGTACTACTGATCATGAGTCAAAGGCGGAAGATATTCAGTAGTAGTTTTGATAAATGGTAATTAAGATTAGAAGAATCATGATTAAGAACATGTTGGTCCAATTCGATCATCTTCCACTTTCTTTGGCCTTGCTTTTTTTCTTTCTTTTTTTTTTTTTGCCTCGTTATATATGGTGCTTCTATCTATCTGGTCTTTCATACAATACAATATATAACGCATAATTATATTTATGTGTATAATAATTAGCTATAAAATGTGAGCAGTAATTTCTATAGGGACTCACATCTGTCGTCAATCTGGGTTGTATTGGTCATTTTTAATGATTTTGAGTCAATTGAATCAAGCGTCATATTATGGTGGTGGTGGGATCAACTTTTGTTAATTCATCTAGAAGTCGCTCAATACTATTTTTGAATGAAACAAAAAGATTTTTGTTTTCTTTTTGTTTTTTTTTTTTTTTTGTGGCAATAGCATATTGAACACCTCTAATCAGCGTCATAGTCATTTCCTCTTTCTTTGGGAGATATGATGGAACAGTTGCAGTCATGAAAATGATATGGTAAAGCATTTTATAGCTGTCTATATATGTAGAGAGAATGTTATACATCTCTTTCAGTCCCATGATAAGATTAAGGTGTGACAAATAATATGTACTTATTTGTCACGACTTTGGGAAGAATACCATGCCAAATTCAATGAAATATATAATTAATTACTAGCAAGGATATAGAGATAAGCATAATAATATTATTAGCAGCTTGTTGCTGCAGGTGGGGACAATTGATCATAAAATGCACTATATAATGAAATGACGCACGGCCTGTAGTCTATCCCCACAGTTGCTTATCTTGATAACGCACAACAAAGTCATACATTGTAGACGATAGACCCAATCATCAGCATGATAATAAGTTTGTCATGGTTCGCGAGAGTGTGTGGAAATATATGTATTGGAAAAAGGGAGGGTCGAGATTTGAAGTTGGCGTCTAAAAAGAAAGGAGAAAACGACAAATTTCTGTATAGAAATGGTTAAATAAATAGAAAAAAAAAAAAAAAAAAAAAACCATTTTCTTTGCTCCATTAAGACGAGAGGAGAAGATAAATGCAAGTGAGGGCAGACAGACAAGGACATCACTCTGTATAAAGTGGAAACAATATGTGCAAGATGTCCATTATATGGGGCACTTTTTTTTTTTTTTTTTTTCTTCCCTTCTTTATTTACTTGTTTTTTCTATTATTAACAGTATATACTTTGTTGCTATTATTGTTGCTGGCTAGCGTAGGTTCTATGTCAAGTACTGCTGAAGTATAACTTTGTTTACATCATGATTGAGTATCAAAAGGAAAGAATATTTATGTGTGTACGTGGAGGGACTGGATACATATAAGATTCCTAATACTTCTGATCATTTTGTGATTCTTACTTTAACAATTATGTACTAAGAATATGTTTATATGTAACTTGAATCTATATATGCAGTAAAACCATATTAATGATTACTGTAAAAGCTCTTTAATTATTCCTATGTTGGCAGCAGTGATTTTTCTTAGTTGGTTTTTCTTTTCTTTTTTTAAAGCTGAAATTCAGGTTATGTTTGATAAGAACAAAAGAAAGGCATATAGTTCCATAGGAAAGGAAATAGAAAGGAACGGGAGGATATTTTCTTGTTTCACTGTTTGATTATAGATTTTCTTCTTTAACCTCTTCATACTTGGGAATTGGGATACAAAATTGGTTTTATTTGTGTTGCAATATATTAAGCATTAATCATGTGCACTGATTGTGGGATTTGGGCCTTTGTATATAAGCTGTACATGTATATATTTCCTTAATTTCAACAGTTTCTTCAAGCCCCCCCCTCTGTAAAAAGAGCAAAACTACTCTTTTATAATAGTCACTGACATTTCTATTATTGACTTCCTTAGTGATAATTTCTCCTTTATTAGAATAGATCAACCTAAAAAATTTAATGACAAAAAGAACAATATTTATTTCACATTAAATTTTAAGGGTCAATTCTAAAATAAATAAATAAAATCTTTTTTAATTTGTTTCTCTTTTTTTTTTTTTTTTTTTCTTTTTTGAACTCTAACTGAATATTTAGCAAGATTTACTCTCTCAAAATTATCAATTTGAAGGATCTGATATCCCTTATAGAGCCCGTTCCCTTTCTTTTCTCTCTAAGACCAAAATCCTTCTACTAATCATCTCATCTATCTACATCCGACCACTTTTTTCCTCCTATTCAGTACCAAGCTTTTAGGCTTTTTTACATAGTAGGGACAGACAATCAGACGACAAGACCGTCATATGGGAAAGAAAATAAGAAGAAAAGAAAGTCATATAATTTAGATGTGAAAAATAAGGAGTAAGTGGAGGACTTTTCTCTCATTGTGTTTGGTATAGATTTTTCTTCTCTAATGTCTTCATGTTTAGCGAGATTAAAATTAGGGTTCGAAGGTTTATTCCCTCTTGTTTTCTCTTCACCTAAACAACCACAAGTCTTAAAATCCTTATTCTAGTCCTTTTAACTCTCTCCATCCTTCCACTTTTTCATCATACCAAACAATATCAGGTATCCTAACCAACCAACAGTTGTTCCATGCCCGTTATTCATTGAGCCCGCTCTAAATAATCCCCTTTTTGTCGGATTATTTTCCAGTGTAATCGTAAAAGTATATCATATCATGGTAACACATAAATCAAATTCTTCAAAGAATAAAAGATTACATGCTTATAAATATATATATACATATATATATATATATAGAGAGAGAGAGAGAGAGAGAGAAAGGAATTTAATATAAAAGCCGGTGGAATCTGTAAAGATAAATGAATTAATATAACCACACACGAAGTAATAATAAAAGAGGATCAAACTGATCAGATCAAATTTATAAGTTTTCTATTAATAATCAAATCTTTATCAATAATCAAATCCTGTTTTCAAACAAAAGTAATCCTGATCTTGTTTTCTGAGATGTACTCCACCAAACTGCATGCTGCAGGTCCTCATCAGTACACTGCTCGTTGATCACTTCTACGCCTGCCAAATGCCCTTAATGATGTTATGTGTGTGCCTATAGATGTATATATGAATGATTAAAACTCCCAAGTTTACGACGGCCACACAGCTAGCAACCAAAAAGTTGTCAAGTTATTCGAACTGATCAGCCTACTTTCATATATCACGATCTATATAAGGTGATACGTCTAGAATATCCATTAATGTTGATCATGACAAGGGAATTAGAGCGATATTCCTCTCAACGGGCCTTTCATTTTCCGCAAGTAGAAAACATCTTTCTTGCGCATACTCTCACGTCACGCTTGATCAGAACCACTAAATTAGAACCTCTCACATTATAGTATATTTCCATATATAAACACGCATATATATATATATATATATTTATATGTGCGTGTGTAATGTGTATACATATATGTGTGTGTGCTAATACCATAGCAGGAACGTGCCTGCTTTGCTGCTTTGATGCCAACTATCTCACATGCACTTCTTTGGATACCTCTATATTATAATATGGGACCAACCCACTTTAATTCGTTTGATATCTAATAGAATTACGCCTATATTGGGATGGGGACCCAATCATTGTCATATTCTTGTCATCCTCATTCTCCCTTAGAGATTAAGGCTTCCTTTTTCTTTTATTTATGTTTTCGTTTATTTATTCATGTATTATGTATTTAATTATTTACTTACTTTTCTTGGTAAATGAAAAGAAAGGATTAGTTGAAGTGGGGACGCTAAACTGAAGGAGGATAATTAGCATTTGTATTCCGTCTCTATGAGCTTACTTTTTTATTTCAGCAAAACAAGGGGAAAAAAAATCCTTTTGTGCAAGTTGCCCCTATTGAATTTCTCATGATATAAGATATTTAGAAGAAAATTCAAAAAAAAAAAAAAAAGAAAGAAATTCCTTGTGTATGCTTTCAATTTATTGAAAGAATATATACTCCTTGCACATAGGTAATACAAAATTATTACTTTATAACTTCCAAAATAATGCACATATATATATATATATATATATTCATCTATAGTGTTTTCTTGACTTTCACTTCGACAAATTAAGGAGGAGGAATTTTCACAGAATATAACAGCATCTACTTCTTCCTTTTTTTTTTTTTTTTTTTTTTTTTTTTTTTTTTTTTTTTTTTAAGGTTCTAGTATTTGGAGTGAGAATGCATTGCTCTATGTGATAGACTGATATTACGCTTTCACTTATGTCAATTTCTTCATGGAATAAGCTTGTAAAATGGAGTGTTGATCTCCGAAAATGATTTATTTATGAAGAAGAGAGATTAAAAAAAGATTTCCGCAAATGACAAATTGTTTGTGTGGTGTGTTCTGTCACCTGGGTAAGAAGAATTGCATGCATCTCAACCTAAAGCCGAAGCATGCGGCCCATCCAAATGGGAGAAGAGTGAGAAGATCACCCCAATTATATGCTGGACTAGAATGCAGCCCAAAAAGTACACAGTTCATCAGCCACTTTCAACTTTCAAGCTCCCTAGTCCCTATTCACTAGGCTTCAAGTCTTCTGGTTGTTGCATGATATATCTAGGTTTTTCTTTTTTAGATGCTAAAGGAATCATAGAAGTTACATTAAAGATCAGCCAAAAAAGCTTGGCTCATACGAAGTGTAATAACACTATAACAGGTACATCAAAATTGCCACTAGCATTAGATTCTAAGAGAAAAGGAGACAAAATACCTTTTAGAGTGCACAAATATGAATTTTTACTCCTTACTTCTTATTAATATCCTTTTTAGTTAAATAACTATATTAGTCAAAAGGATATTAATCAAAGTAAAGAATAAAAATAAATAATCATACATTTTAATAGTAAGTTCAACAATTTTTTTTAGAATCTAAAGCCCTAACTGCAAATTTCATGGGCAGCGTTAACTCTTAGAAATTCAAAATGAAACCTTTTCGTCCCCTAATCTCGGCCAGATTGAGAGCCACAGAAATGGCATGATATATCTAGGTTGGATATGTGTAATTTCTCTTTAAAAAAAAAAAGGAGTAATTTAACTAGCTAAGACTATAATATATTGGTAGAAAGTGTTGGAACTTTGGGCTGGGGGGCCGGCCCGAGGCCCAACTTTTTCGGGCTCGGTGGGCAAGCCCAATTGCCGGCCCATCTAAAGTTATAAATTCGGGCTCGGGTAGCCCGAAAATGGACACCATGCCGGAGCCCGCCGCCGTGTAGGTGCTGTCAACCGCCGTCTGCCGGAGTTTTTTTTGAATTTTTCCGGGCAAGCCCGAATGCCTGACCCGCCCGACTGCCCGAATTGCCCAAGAAACGGTCAAAATTTTGACCGTTGGTGCCCGACCCGAAAATAAGCCCGAAAACCCAATTTTGTCCGAATGCCCGAAAACCCGTCCAACGGCTAGTTTTTTTATTGTCGCCGCCCGAACCCGACCCGCCGAAACCCTAAAGTAGCAGTTGCACCCGATTTTTTTTTAAAAAAAATCAATTTTTTAACCCAAAATTTTTCCTATAAATACCCCTCATCCCCCACACATTTTTCTCACTCAAACTCTCCCAATCTCTCTCAATTTCTCTCAATCTCTCTCACAATTTTTTCAAAAACTATCACATTATCCTAAAGCTCTCTCTCTCAAATCGCTCTTATTTTTTTATAATGGATCCTTTTGGTTATAGTGGTATCCTCATTGTTGCCTAACACAACATGAAAGAAGGGTAATTTCCCACTAATGAATTTGTTACGCAGGAATCTACTAATCCGAGCCCTGGTGGACGTACTGGAGGTCGTGGTCGCAATGGTAGTGGGCGTGGAGAAGTGCCGAGTGCCAGTGCGACTGCGTCTGCAAGTGTTGCAACCTCTAGGAAGAAATGCAAGCGCACCTCGACAGTTTGGGATCACTTCGACACAATTGAGAAGATCGATAATGAAGGTAACACTAAACATATAGCTCAGTGTAAATATTGTTTATCTATATTACAATGTGACACTATTCATGGCACCACACACTTGAGAAGACACTCCAAAAAGTGTCTTCAAAAGCTTAGTCAATCTGGCGAATCTGAATTCCGCCAATTGTTCAAACCAATATCCAATAACAAAGGAAAAGATATATTCGATCTATAGTAAATATGAGATTAGTAATGACGGGTATTTCTACCAACAAATCAAGTACTTTTAAACTTGAATATTTGTAAGTTTTCAAGCATTTTTGTTAGTTTAATATCTTTTGTGTGCTTTTTATAGGAATTATAAATAAATGCGAACTTGGATGATTTTGGATGAAGAAAAGAAGAATATTTGACCAACTTGTGAATCAATGGCAAGAGGAGGTGAAAGAGGATTTTAAGGCACAAAAGAAGAGGCTTTGGAATGCAAGAAAGCGGGCTGCAGTGCACCTTTTTTGGGCTACAGCGCGCAAAGGAAAGCAGAGAATACCAGATAGCAAGAAAATATCAGGCTGCAGCGCCAAAATTATGCTGCAGCGCATCCAGGAGAGCCCAGGCGCGCTCAAGCGCGCCTAGCCCCCAAAAGGGCGCGCTGCAGTGCGCTCAAAGGCCACTGCAGCGCACCTCAGCCTCCTGCAGTGAAATTATGTTTCTAAAAATGTGCGATGCAGCGCGTTTTCAAGCAAGCTGCAGCGCGTTGTCACGCAGGCTGCAGCGCGCGTATGAAGCCCTAGCTCTGAAGCTGAGCAGTATTAAAGGAAAGAGATGCCACTTGAGAGAGGGGCCGAAAACTCAAGAAAACATCAAAATGAGGCCGAAAATCCTTCATCTTGGAGGTCCTTGGGAAGCTCTTCAATAGATTTTGGGTTTTATCTTCTTTCATCTATTTTTCCATGTTGAGCTAGACATTAAATTTGGGACTTGATGTAGTTTTATTTGAACTATGTTTTGAATATTTTGTTAATTGTTAATTTAATTTCATTTTCAATTCATTTATGTTTCTCTATGCTTAATGCTTCTAATTTATTTGGCCAATGAGTTAGATGATTTTTAGATTGCGAATTTGATGCTCGGGAGAGATTGAGTTCTTTATCTAGATTTGAGAAACATAGTCTAGGTTGTTGTGAGACCGGGAGGAGATCAACGCTTAGATAATCAAATTAGGATTTAGGTCGTTGTGAGGCCGGGAGGCGATCAATATTCCTATTTTCTAATTCTAAAGGCGAAGCTTAATTTGTGTTTAAATATTCATTTCGAATAGGAATATTGTTTTGGGTATTTAAATATAATTCCTTGTGAGGCACTCGGGAGAGGTTGCGAGATGACATTAGAGCCTTGATTAATGAATTCAATGGAATTGATTAGCGATTACATAATAGATGAACATAGGAATAATAAAGTGAAATCAAGTCCCTAGACCATTTGTGTATAGATACTTTATTTTTATTTTTATATTTATTTATTTTTATTAATTATCATTTTATTAGGTTACCTAGATAAAGTTAAGTTACGATAATCACAGTACTTAACGGCAATTCTAAACCCAATCCCTGTGGAGACGATACTCACTTACCCTATACTCAAAACTTGACACTGTACGCTTGCGGAATTGCGTATCAAGTTTTTGATTTTCGGCCTCCTTTTGATGTTTTCTTGAGTTTTCAGCCCCTTTCTCAAGTGGCATCTCTTTCCTTTGCGCGTTGTAGCCCAAAAAAGATGCGTTGCAGCCCGCTTTCTTGCATTCCAAAGCCTCCTCTTTTGTGCCTTAAAATCCTCTTTCGCCTCCTCTTGCCATTGATTCACAAGTTGGACAAATATTCTTCTTTTCTTCATGCAAAATCATCCAAATTCGTATTTATTTATAATTCCTATAAAAAACACACAAAAGACATTAAACTAACAAAAATGCTTGAAAACTTACAAATATTCAAGCTTAAAAGTACTTGATTTGTTGTTAGAAATACCCATCATCAATTAGGTTTAAAAGCACAAACTCTAGAGTACAGGAACCGCAACAACAAGACGAAAACCCACATTCATTATTGAATGTTTTCGAGTTGAAGAAGAATAAGAAGACAACTTAAACAGAAGCTGAGAGTGGATCTTCGTCAACAAGTGGCAGTGGCAGCGGCGGCTTCAATGACCTTATGGCGTACCTCAGTGAAGGCTTAGTAGTCGACGGTACTAGAGAATCGTTTAACTTAGTTCAATGGTGGAGGGCACGGGCATTAACTTGGCCAATCCTAACTCGATTGGCAATGGATATATTTTCGATCTCAGTCTCCACTATTTCATCTGAACAAGCCTTCAGTACGACAGGAAGAATACTTGAGGAACGTCAGAATGCATTGCAAAATGACATTGTTGAAGCCTTGATATGCATTAAGGATTTGGATCGGGCCGATCAACGTCTACAGGATACAATTTCGCCGGCAAGCCAAGAATGGATCGATAAATTTAATCGATTAACATTTAATTTTGAAGACGATCCTTCAGCTTCAAATTAAATTGTAAATTTGTAATTTGTAAATATGTATTTACTTTTGACATTGTAATTGTATAACTTTGTAAGTTTGTAAAATTTGTAATTCGTCACAAAATGATTACACTCTTTTTTTCTTGCCAAGTTTTTATCTCAATTAGATTTTTCTTGGTAAGATTTTTAACGAGACAATCATGAATTACGAATTTAAAAATTAATATACATGATTAATTTATTAAATTGTGTTAATAATGTCTGTTGAATGTTGATTTTGATTTTTATATAATTTTAACACAAAATAACTTAATAATTATAAAAGTTAAAAAATAATTAAAAAAAATTTAGACTATTCGAGCGGGCTCAGGCTGCCCAGCTGGGCTCAAGCAGCCAAATATAAGCCTGCAGCCCGTTCAAGGGCATTTTCAGGCTTGGACGAGCGACTTGAATTTTTTGGGTGGGTCGGGTCAGACTTCGGGTAAAAAATTAGTATTTTTGAACAGGCGATCCTTCTAAAATTTCAACATCGGTAGAATCATATATTAGTGTTTTTACTCTGCCTCATCATGGACATAACTTGACGTTTTTACTTTATTGTGCAATAACCGATATATTACTTCTTTTTGGGTTTTTCAATATTATTCGGTTGGCCAAATTCTTTATCAAGAGAAAACGAGCCAAAAAGTCTACAGAAACATCAAGAAATGAAATCGTGCCATATTTCCTTTAAGGATTCCCTTGTCATTTCCTTTCCTCTTTCTCCCCTCCACCCTTTTGCAAACTGATTTGAGGTTTGACAACATAATTATTTTAATAATTAACAGCGGATTACGTACATTATATATAGTGATTAAGCTGAAACGACGAACTTGATTAGCAAAAAAAAAAAAAAAAAGCTGAAACGACAAACCAACTGCTTAACCACCTGACAACAAACAGCAACTAACTTGGCTACATTTCTAACTTCCAACAATCTTTCATTTACTAATAGCTGCAAATTCACTTTTCGAATTGTAGACTGCACTCTTTATGAGGAATTAATTTTTAACGTAGGTAAAGGTAGGTAAAAAAGAGTGCCCTCCTATATTTATCGGACCATGTCATGTCTTTATTACTTCTTTTACTCAAATATGACTTTATCATGGGAAAAAATAAATAAGAACTTTTTTAGATACTCTCCGTAAAAATAAATTATTAATACTTTTTATTTTTTTAATTATTTAATATGTATTAAAAGTTATTTATTATGTATAATTTTTTAATCTGACGTAATTTTAATCAGATCTTACGGTTAAAAATTGATATTATCGATAAGAGAAACTCCTAAATAAATAAGTATAATTTAGCGTTGACAAAATTATAGTAATATGGCTTCTACTTTTAAATATTGACCATAATATTTACATAAAAGGAAAAATAATATATTTCATTATTGATCATAATATTTACATAAAAGGAAAAATAATATATTTCACGTAAAAGCATGCGTTCATTCTAATGCCAACATCATAGTTTGAAAAAAAATAAATAAATAAAAAAACCCAACAACACTGTTATGGTATGTTTACCTAAACGTAATCGAAATGAGCATGAATCAGAGTGGACATGATTCGGAGTGGGTAGAATTCAGAGTGAGGAATCAGAGTCAGAATAAACTGTTTACTTAGTGATAGGATTCGGAATCGGAGTCATTCTAAATCTCATTCATACGTTTACTTACACCCAGAATTAGAATGAAAAAGTGTAAAAGTACTAATATACCTTTTAAATCAATTTGATATTTTCAATTTAAAAAATAGTGTACTTATTATATTAAAATTAATCATAATTAAAATATTTTGTGTAATAATTGGGTACTAAAATAATAAATATATGTTGCATTTATTATTTTTTGAATTTTATTTTTAATTGTGTATTTATAAGTAAAATAAGGGTATAATAGTAAATTAATATTAATATTAGGAATGAGAGTCTCAATCTCAAGAGGGGGTATGGGAGTGCCAATCTCATTCTTCAATTCTAAATTTGAGCGGGGCCCACCAATCTTACTCTCATTTCAGGATAAAAAAGAACAAGTAAATATGAGATTGACTATCATTCTCCACTCTCATTCTTCAATTATGATAAGTAAACATGTCATTAGTTTTTAGACTCCAATAACCCATTATTTTGGTAATTATAGATTTTAGAGTAATGTAATAGGACATTAATGGTGTTTAATACCTCTTGAATCTTAGTATGAGACTCACAAATAGAGCCTATGATGGTGCTTAGAGTGGTGCCCCTGGCATTTTTTCAGATTTTGTTTCGTGAAATTTTTATCGCTGCTCTCGCATAAAACATTGAGGCTCAGTAGTGTCATTGTGAACGACCGACATAGGCGCAACATGTGTTGTGTGTAGAATTTGGGAAAAAAAGAATTTCCTTGTAACTTTGGTGGGTCATGGGTCAGAATTAGAAGATTGGTGTTCATAGAGGGAGGGTGTAATGAGCCGCATATGTGGGCCCTGAGACTCTTCTAAGTGCTTGCCTCGTTGGGGGCCCCACTGCATGTGCCCTTCCACCTGCGAACGTGCGTCTACCTGCATGGGAGAAGAGTTTGAACTTATGGACCATCTTGCCGATTAGTTTGACCAATCGAACCAGTCATGTTTTAGAATTCGTTTAATTTATTAATTTAAATTGAGATATAATTTTAGTAGTAAAAAAATTAAATATGATTATTTTTAAAAATATTTTATTATAGTAAAATTTAAATTCTAAACTCGAATCGATTAAATGAACGAAATCTTATTATTTTTTTTTATTTGATATTGGTTTTGCCCTTTTCTTATGACAGTTTTTTTTCACCTATTGGTCACGCTCAAAAGAATTCTATTTTTTAAATCCACTTCAACTTTTGGAGGCAGTCAATGACCGTAGTGAAATGAAAATTATTCTTTATATCTTCCTTAAAGAAATATTTCATAGTTTGGGCCAATATAGATGAAAAGTTATGTCCATGTATATCCTCACTCTTGTAACTCAACTCAAGTGACGTTTTATTTATTTTCTTAAATTATATGCCAATGATGCTAACAACCTCAGTATCCATTATTTAGAAACAACAATAACAATTCAATGTGGTGTAATTTGACATTAGTAGTGTGATCGGACACCACCACTATCTACACAATGGTACGTGAGACGTGCACTTTTGTCTTTTTTTTCTTTTTTTTTTTACAGTTTTTAAAAATATCTTTTGGAATATACCTTTTTTTTTTATCCATTTGACATTAACTCAAATATTTGTACTTTTTATATTAAAACGAGTCAATGGGTAGAATTTTTTAAATGTGATACTTTCATTAAAAAAAAAGTACAATTCAACCTAATTTGATCAAGTATTGTTCTTTTCATAAAAGAAGGATCCCATTAAGGGCTCATTAATGGGTCGTTTAGTTCACTGATTTGAATTTTTAATTCGAGTTAGGATGTGATTTTACGTGAAAATTTTTTATTTTAACAAAAAAATTAAATATAATTATTTTTTAAAATTATTTATTATAACAAAACTTAAATTTTAAACTCGAATCGATAAATGAGATCTAAATGAATATAGTACTCTATTTACCTGCATAATTTCCTCACATATCGCCAGATGTCATACACAATATACTAACTAATTAAGCTCTTTTAAAAATAATAATAATAATAATAATAATTGAGCTCTTTTATTTCATTAATTATGTATTTTTATAGGAAATTACGTATTTTTTATAAGACATAACATATTTGATGATTAGTCTTCAACCATTCACAGGGGCAGTTGTGTCTTACGCTTTTTTTATTTTTTTTTGGCCTGAAAATATTGGTGTTCTCAGTATCGAAAGGACGATCAACAAAGGGAAGATCACGAGAGCTAGAAGACAACCCGCCCAAAGATTTCACGGCAATGACGGCATCCACTTGCATATCTGGTCGTACCGATTCTCATTGCCATCTTTTGATCTGGACCGTCTACGTTGTCCAATCGTGTGATTCTGATTGAAACTTGCTCGATCTATCGCCGATATACATAAAATCTATCCACGTCATTACTTATTTGATTGATGAGATGGTAATTAACTGATGATATACCTGGTCAACGAGTTACAGTTAGTCTAATAATATACATTGCCTACGTGCAATGTGGGGTCCACTTTTTGCTTTGCGTTTAATTTTAGTTTTATCTTAAACCTGCGGAAATGAACTTTGCTCACGCAATCAACGCTGAAGAGTCAAAGGTTAGGTGAAGACTGTAAAGTTCAAAAAAAGGTAAGGACTTTAAAAGAAGTTTTTAGTCAACTCATCTCGTGGATTTGAATTTTGTTAGAAAAATTGAATTCGAGGACCTAGTTCCCAACTAACAAACTAACAAAGGATTGTTTTTTTTTTTTTTTTAAATGAAACTCAAAAAAAGTTTAAATTTGAGTTATAATTTTATTTAAGATTATATTTTTTTATAAAATTTGAGTTTGAATTTAAGTTTAAAGTTAAATTCAAGTTTAAGTTTTTCTAGTTCATAAACTTAAACTCAAGTTAATAAATAATATTTTTTTTATTTTTAAAAATGTTATAACTTTTTCATTTTAATTATGATTGAGATAATTTTTTTTTCTATGCATTCGCAACGAAAAGACGAACTAAACGTGTCCATTTGAGTTTAAAATTCAAATTTTTTATAGTAAAAAACTTTCAGAAACAGTCACATTTAATTTTTTTACTACAGTAAAAAGTTTTCACATAAAATTACATCTCAACTCGAATTAACAAACTAAACGGGCCCTATCTACTCACTAATAAAAGCCTGTTTGGTTCATAGATTAGAACCATTTTCAATTTATGTGTGTTTTTTGTGAGGGAAAATACTGTAGTGAACTATGAATCATGATTCAAGTCAGAGAACGAATCTTCCAACTAAACGGGCTCACTCTCGGCAGATTTTAAAGTTGCCATAGAATTTATTAGAAGCATGACCAAGAGGACCTGTGATTTGTGACCATGTATAAATTTCAATTAAATACATGCATTAATTAATATCTAAACCGCTCCTACCTAACATCTAGAACAAAATAATAGACTATTTCTTTATTTTTGACTGTGATTTATATGTTTCCCGTTAACAAATCAATTGGTATTAATTCGTGCAATTTCTTTATTTTTGACTCGTAAGAACACAAGATGACTTTAGCTGTTACCTCATGTATATGACTTGAGGCTCTCAGAGGATAAGGATAAGCATAATACGTATATGAATTGTAGTGGTTATTGAATTGAAAAAAAAATAATAATAATAAAAAAAAAGGGTCCATCAAATTAAGTTCACCGGTGGTTGGTTTCTCGTACCAATTATGCTGAAGTGTGTTAGAAAGTATAACCAAATTGAAGCTATTTTTACTGTAGTTTTTATGTATAACCGAATATGAGGTCAACTAATTATATACTTCAGACTCAGATGATGAGATCTATTAGCTGATTTGTTTAGATATACTATTCTTCTTCTACAGACAACGAAGGTTTTGTTTTTGTTTTTTTTTTGCCCCCACAACTGAGAGAAAATCTGAAGTAACTGTCTTAAATACGTGATAGGTGATCAATTATTACAGCCCTAAAAAAAATTAATTGCAGAACTGTCACGCTCCCAAGCGGGATGGGTGACGTAGAGCTCGATTAGAGATTAATAAAGCAGATTCCCAGACGAGCCCCACTCGACTGACTTAAAATATAAATGAATTAATACAAAATTCCGGAGCCTCTGACACACAGGGATTCACCCCACAAGACATACAGTATCGTACATACATGCTCATGTAAACTAGTAAATCCAAATATTACATAAGTTTACAGAATTTATCAAATTCCTTACATTTGTCCAAGAGGATGTCCACGATCCGCTCTTGATTCCAACAGCAGCACAACTCAACTGCTCCGTAGCAATTATCCAGCTACAGTGTCCCGCTCCTAGAGTCTCCTGGGAGGGGTTTAATACATTTGAAAAATAAAACGTGAGCGAAAGGCCCAATAGGATGTTATTTACAAATACGTAAAGTAAATAAATAGATAAAGTGCAAGTAAATAAATAAATGGGTACGTAAATAAATAGACGTTCAGTTCCAACAGACAGCCGGAACCTTATATCATTTTTCTCAAAGGAAATAAATGTAAAATCTCCATATTACAGGCTTCAGCAAGTAATTAGTACCAATTACTTACCTAACCAAGTGCCTCACCTACCCGGACCGAGTTTCGGGTTCTGCCCTCGAGGATGCACTCTCCGCATCCTATCTAGGCTTACAGCAATAGACTCTATTACCAGTTCACAAGATCTCTTTATTAAGAAATCATTCATTAACATTTTGAAATCGTTAATACGACCCCACGAACTACTCAAGCCGCGGGCCCCATGACTGGACAAGCCATGAGGTTCCATGACTAAACAAGCCATGGTTTTCAAAACGTTTTCTTTCACAAACCAATCCCTTTCTTTAAACATTTTCAAGGCCAAAATCCTTTTTGAAAATAGGCTCACAAGGAAAAGGGATAAAAATCCTACCTCGCACTATCAAACCTGGGACTAGCGTCACCTTTTTCGGCTTCCACTTCCTCAAGCCCCTTCAGTCTGAATCCTCAGCGATCACTGATGCAAGACAACACTTTAGGATTAATTCTCATTCCCAAAGCAATCCAAATCTCAATTTCCAACCAAGATTTCCTATTAGTGTGCCCTAATCCATTTTCATGTTTCAAATTATCATTCCAAGGGTTTTCAATCACAAATCAAGGATTAAAGATGCTAATCCATTCATCTCAAGTCCCCAAATGAAGCTAATTTGGGTTCTCCCAGAAAACAGGAGTCAAAACAGCAATTTCAGGCCAAACAGGGTCAAACCCGTGTCAACCGGTCGACTGGTGACAGAGCAGTTTAACACTACCAGTCGACCGGTAGTGTGCGTCCGGTCGACCGGTTAGCCTGCAATCTGGTCGACCGCATAGGTTGACCATTTTCCATGTGATCCGGTTGACCGCACTGGTCGACCGGTGGAATCAGCTGCGCGAGAGAAGCTCGCGAAAATCAGTCTAAAATCTGTAAATCTCAGTCCCAAATTGAAATATTTCAAAGGAAAACTACTAGATCTGGGTTCTAGGTCCTAAAACAAGTCCAAAGAACCCAAGATCTCCAATTTCTACCCTAGTTTTACTCAAAAATCATCAAAATCCGGTTTGAACCAAAAATAAGTTTTGAAATTAAAAAACTTGAGATTCAAGAGAGGTTATTTCAGCAATCTTACCTCGAATCCTTCTCTTGACGTTGAAAACTTCTTTAAATCTTTCCTTGGTTCAAGATCCATTTGATTTGGGACAAAAAATGAGAGAGAGATGCACGGGAGAGTGAGAGAGAGGGAGTGAAAGAGAGAGAGAAAGTGCACGGGAAGGAAGGAAGGAAAAGAAAAAGAAAGAAAAGAAAATGGAAAGAAAATGGACAAGTGTCAATATTTTTAAAAAGCAGTCCAGAAATGCGCCCATACATACTTCTGGTTTAAAATAAATTACTGAGAATAATTTAAATACCTTGGAACTATTTAAACTCACACGTGTCATAAAAAATTTATTAATTAATACTCAATTAATAATCCAGATTAGGCACACTAATAATCTCAATTACCTTAATTAATCTTAATTAATTCTTCAGGGTGTTACAAGAACACATGTGAACAAGTTTTATATAGGGAAGGGAAAAAGGGGTCAACAGTTGGTGATAGATTTAGGCCTTGTACGATATACTAATTTGCAAAAATACCCTAAAACACATTTTTTAGAGTTCTAACATTTAACTGTAATAGGTTACTCTTTTAATAATAATTTTTCAAATTTTAGATAATAATTTGTTAAATTACGCCTGTCACTAGAGACCCACCGTCGGTGACATCTGTCAAATTATTATTAATAATTAGTCAAATTACGTACTCAAAAGAGACAAATTTAATATGCCAATGTGGAGATATAAATTTTTTTAATAATATCATTTTAAGGAGTATTTATTAAAATTACTCAATAACTTACTTGGAACAAATTAACAAACAATATATAATAAAGGACACATTTTAAAAAATTAATAATAAACAACAAAAATAGGTCACAGATTTAGAACTATTTTTTTAAAACTTTTTTTTTTTAGAAAAACAATCACGATGATAAAGCTGTTGCATACCGCATACCTAAATAATATCACAGGAGATAAGTTATATGAATTTTTTGAGAAATAGATTGTCCATATGCCTCGTTTATTAAGATAAAAATTGACTCATACTCAAGACCTTATCAAGAAAAACAAACAACTTTACTAACCTACCAAATGACCTGTAAAAATTTGTAGGCAATGTTCTTAATAAACACATAAAAAAACACACACACACAACTCATGAGTAAATCACGATAAGACTTTTGGACAAGGATAACACCGTGGCCTCTAAAAGAAGGTAATTTAAGAACTTGTTTGTTGTTTAATCTCGTGAATCTAAGTACCAAACAAAATCTTTTGATATTTTCCTTTAAGGGAAAAAAAAAAACGTAACAAACGAAATAAAATAAATATATTTTTAAAAAACAAACAAAATAAAATAAATAGAAGTGTTGACAGTGATGGGGAGTACAGAAATCTCAAACAGGCATCGTTTGTTGGATAGCTGTTGTCCGCAGCATCCACAATTTGAATATAATCTCCCTTCCCCACTCCACCATTCCAAATGTCGACCCTTTCCTTTCACACACAGTGACTTCCTCAATCAACTCAAAAATTCAACCCTCCTATAAATCTTCCAAAACCCCGCCTTTCTCATAATTTTCCTTTCTCTTCCCTCTTTGTTTTTCCCTCTCCTCTTCCTACTTTTTGTCCATTTCCTCTCTCTACACCCTGGTAAGTCACTTTCCCGCAGTTTCCTCGGCCATCTTTCTCTCTTTCGATCGAGTCTCGGTATTCAAACCAAACACAACAAAAACAACGTTCTTTGTGTAACTAGTTACAAGCATGTGTGTGTATAAGCTACAATAATAGTCTTCTTACGTCTTTGTTGGTGGCAGAGAAGGAATATGGCGGTGATCTCAAGAGGACAAACGGCAGACCTCCAAAACCATTACAAGCGATGGAAAGAGAGATCAGAAACCAGCCCCGAAAGGAACAGAGTTTGGACTGAACCACCCAAGCTCAAGGAGAGAAAAGTCCCTGTTGTTTACTATTTGTCTAGGAATGGTCAGCTCGAGCACCCCCATTTCATGGAGGTTCCTCTTTCTTCTCCCGAAGGACTCTATCTCAGAGGTATTTTTACTTCTAAAGTTTTTTTTTTTTTTTTTTTTCCTTTTTTCGTTTGGATTTTCTTGGTTGCCAAACGGAAAAATAATGTTGATGTGTTGAATTTCTGATTCTCAGACGTCATTAACCGATTAAACGCGCTCCGAGGCAAAGGCATGGCCACCATGTACTCCTGGTCTTCAAAGCGGTACGTTTACACCGATCAATATTTGCCGTCCAATGAAAATGGTAATTATTTTCATTTTTACGTTTTTTTGTGGAATAATCAGAAGTTACAGAAATGGATTCGTGTGGCACGATTTGTCGGAGAATGACTTCATCTACCCAGCGCATGGGCATGAATACGTTCTCAAGGGCTCGGAGCTTCATTTGGACCCGGTTTATGATCCCAAGGTCCTCGAAACGGCGTCGTCGCGGTGCCTGAAGCCGCCGCCGGAGCTGCAGAAAAGCTCCGGAGACGATGACTTTCCGGCGGTCGTGAGGCGGAGGAACCAGTCCTGGAGTTCAATCGACCTCAACGAGTACAAGGTTTACAAGGCCGAGTCGTTCGGCGAGTCCGCCGGTAAAGCCGCCGCCGATGCGTCGACTCAGACCGACGACAAGAGAAGGCGACGGCGAGCGGCGAGGGAGGAGGAAGAGAACGAGAAGGTTCGAGAAGGAGGAGGGAAGAGTGAAGGGGAAATCTGCGAGAATCAGAGTACGGAGCTGAGCAGGGACGAGATTTCGCCGCCGCCGTCGGATTCGAGCCCGGAGACGCTGGAGTCGCTGATGAAGGCCGACGGACGGCTGGTGCTGTGCGCCAACGGAGAGAACGAGGAGGGGCCGGATCGGACGGCGGGGAATTGCCCAAGTGGAAGGACGAGGGCGTCGTCGGTTCTGATGCAGTTGATATCTTGCGGTTCCGTGTCGTTTAAGGACTGTGGGCCCACGTTGGTGAAGGATCATGGGCTGTCGCTGATTGGGCAGTACAAGGCTCGGCTGCCACGCGGAGCAGGGAATCAGGTGGGGGCTACGACGGAAAGGTCAAACTTTTCGGGGTCAAAATTGGAAGACAAGGAGTATTTTAGCGGGAGTTTGGTGGAGACAAAGAAAGAGGCGATTCCTGCTTTGCAAAGGTCTACTTCCTACAATGCTGATAGGTGAGTTTCTTTTTCTTCAGCTTGTGGAATCTTTGTTGAATTTTTTCTTGATTATTGTTATGGAAGTTTGGAAAATTATCTTCTTAAATTTTGTACAAACACGTGACTTTGTATTTAAATTTATGGACGATATAAAAATACTTTTGTGCCTTGATCGGATAATAGAGAATGACCCCATAAGATGTAAAACCTATTTTGCAAATTTTTTTGGCATATAGTACTTGAGCATTTCATGAGTTAAATGGAAAATGCATCCATGTGAAAAATCTGAAAAATGGCAATAGTTGCAAGAATTGTTGAAGCTACGTCGTTTTAGAATTAGAATAACCTCACACGTATCACTGTTTTTGATAAACAAACAAAGAGCTGTTGTGTAATGAGTCCAGATTCTACTCCGGTTATAGAACAACATGGAACTTAGGGTGCGTTCAGTTCATAAATTAAAATTATATGATTAGAATCATTTTTAATTTACCTGTATTTTTTGTGAAAAAAATACTGTAATGAATTACGAATCATGATTCGAATCAGGGAACGAATCCATTTACCAAACATCACCTTACTTTATTTATTAGTTATTATCTGTCAAAACTACAGTACAAGTGCTTGTAGTTCAGAGATAGTGGTAATAGAGTACTAGTAACACCCCCCAAAGCTATATTGAAGATAACCTAATTGGGGTTTGGTAATGTTTTGACTACCTTAATCAACGTAGTATTTCACATATGTTACACCTAAATGCAGGAAGTTTGCGTGAAAAGGAAGGTAACACTTAAGAGGACGTTTGTTTATTATATTTGTCTTGATTCTGAATTATAATTTATTATTTTTTATTGTATTTTTCTCTTAAAAAATCACGTAAAATAAAAAAAAAATTTAAATTATGATTGACTTATTGTACCTAAAATAAAAAGACTTTTATGGTAAGCTAAATATAGAAACCATAATTTAGTCATAAAGCGACGGGGTATAAGGGGTTTTTTCCTTTTTTTGAAAAAAAATTAATATATGGGGTAAAATTTGTTCTTGTGAAACTTGACACGAGAGTACCTACTTCTCAAAGAGGAGTAAAATGATTTCTTACATTTGCCCAGTTGCCTTTCCTGCCTGTGGCTTTGGGTCAGAAAATTTGATTCTCTGATAGCCCTTTTGGCCTGCTTTGGATTTGAATGCAAGATTCGTACGGAGTTTTAACACAAAAGCCAGCTGGCTTTCTTTATTTTGTTGTGCAAACTCAACATAGTATTACATTTGCACTGTACTTCGCTACATAGCACAGAAGCAGGTAGGTAGCTGTAGACAAAAATCCGGGTCATGATTATCATACTGAAAGCTGACCCGTCCGTCTGATTAATGGGGCATACGTAACTTGTTATCTGATCAATGTGGGACCCAAAACCAGGATATCTTAGCTGGTGAATTTAGTTCATCAAGATCTCTTTAAAGCCGCCCATCGGGTAAAAAAGGTCAGCGGAAAGGGCCAAGGGGAACCACAAAAGCAAAAGGAGTAATTGAATTCTGTTTCCTGATGCTCGGGACGAGACTCATAAAGCAGGAGAAATGGAGTATTTAATTGAATGGGTTGACTTTTTGTTCAATGATGACTTGCTTTTTGGCCTTTTCATATTTTTCTATTCTTTTGAGATTTACAAGTATAGGAATTAGAGTAATTTTAATAATTTTAAATTATGCCTCGTTTTGCAGGAGTTCTCAGTTGGAATTGGCTAAAGAAGAAATAGGAGTTCGAACAAAGTGCATACCAAGGAAGCCAAAGGCAATGCCATCCAAGAAAGAGTGCAACATCATCACTTCTTGTGGCCATGGAAGTAGTAGCGAAGGAGGAAGCAAAAGATTTGACATTCACACATGAGTCAAAAAGATGGAGAAAAATGTGAAATTTGCGGTTTGTAATTTGTACATTGAAAGTTGGTATGTAGTTTGGAGCTGAAAACACAGAAGAAAGAATGTGGTAAAGAGAGAAACGTGAACGACAACGAGAAACATGGCAAAATTATGCGGTGGTTGAATTGCATGTCACGGCATTAGAAGGCACGTAAACTAAGGCCGTGATTGTGAAAAAAAGAATGTGGCTTAGGAATCATATAAAACTCTTTTTATCTTTTTTGTCGAAACTAGGTAGCCCGTTGACTGATAGTACATTCTAGTTTGGCGTTTATGAGTTGGGATATTTATATTTGGTGCCTTGGTGTTAGTGGGGGGTTGAAATTTTGCCTTAAATTTTTGTGATGTAGTGGAAGATTGTGACCAAATGCTTTGACTTGTGAGTCATGGAAAACGACTATGTTCCTAGGTATTAGAATCCACTTTGGCTAGCCACATCGTTTCCTAAGCACGCACGTGACTTCTATGGGAGTCTGATTTCTCAGAGCCGGCATGTTATAAAGATTAGAGAGGTATTTTGGTTCCTTCAAGAAAATGCCAAATGCCAATTCCATCGCTTATTTTGCTAGTTTTGCTGGGCTATTACGAATGAGTATGAAATCTATGGTATCTAGTGGCGGGTTTGTAAACAAAAGTAATTGTTAAGTGAATAAACCTAGTTGGATTTCACCATGTTAACCAACTTGAAGTTCTTGGATAATAACCGACATTCTGTTTAGAGTGTTCAGTGATGAAATTACGGGGAAAGGAGATAATTATTTTTAGAGTGTACGAGTCTAGATTTTTTATTTTATATTTTTAATTGATATTTTTTTTGTCAAATAATTATATTAGTTAAAAGATATTAATTAAAGAGAAATGTTAGTATCACTATTTTTATTATTCTATTTATCACTTTCTGTATTTTATTTGACATGTGAATTCTATTATTTTATTTTCTATTTAAATAATAATATATCAAATTAGTGAAGTCCACATGTCAAACAGTAAATACAGAATGTGACAGAAAAAGTAACGTTAACATTTATTTGAAAACCCAAGTTTGGCCCAGTATATAGTTTATGATCTTTTTCTTCAGTTTATGATCTTTTTCTTCAAAATATTAAGGGTAATCTTGACAAATACTCTTTAAAAGTACACAAATTATGATTTTTATTATTTATTCTTGATTCATAACCTTCTTAATTAAATAATTACACTAAGAAAATGATATTTATTAAGAATAATGAGTAAAAGTTTAAATTCACGTATTTTTAAAGATAAATTATTTATTTTTTTCAAACATTCAAAAGGCCGTGATAGGCCCAATATCTTATGATAAACAAATAAAGAACACAGAAGAGAAAAACCTGAAGCACAAAGAATAGAAGAAAAGAGGAGGGCCCTGTGAGATGAGATGCGTGGACTGTTATGCAGATGTTAATTATACTTCATGAGTAAGAATCTAGGAGTTTTGCTTCTTCTTCCTAATTGTTTCTTCCACAAATTTGCTCTTTGGCAAGTTTTATAGAAAGAATGCTATAAATCTGAAGCTAGAGTTTTGCCTTTCTGAAAAGAATGATGTGCTTAAACATAAAGGGTACATGCAAATCGTTTTGCTAACGGTAACGGGGACAAAAAAAGATAAAGGATAATATAGTGGTTTTTGTCTTAATTATTTAGCAACTAAATTTTTGTTAGTTCGTTGAGAAATGCTAGTATCACTATTTTTTTCACTTTTTTTGTTATTTTTTACATTTATTATTTGACACGTAAACTCTATTATTTCATTTTTTATTTAAATGATAATATACCATAACTAACATGTGCCAAACAATTAATGCATAAAGTGACAAAAAGAATTATAGAAATAGTAAAGCCATTTCTCATAGTTAGTTTGCAACTTCATCACTTTTTTTAGATTAATTTCAAAAATTCCCTCCGAACTATGACCATTTTAACATTTTGTCCCTCGAATTTTAAAAAGTAACATATGTTCCCCCAAATTTTATTCCGTTAACAAATTTTATTCGTATGTTACAATGATTGACAGAAATCACCACGTGTCAAGTACATAACCCATCTAAAGTGATATTATCGTAAATTTACCTGCAACAACTTTATATTATTAAAAAAACAATAAAAAAAAACTCAAATGCGTTAAAAAAAACTCATTTTAACACGGAGACCAATATCTCACGTATCAAAACTAAGATAAGAACCTCTTATTTTCAAAGCTTAGGTTTTGATAGAGAAACAAAAGGAAATCCATGGCCGAAGAGTTCATTGCTGACTCTACAAACGGTGTTCCCATGAATACCGCCGCCGCCGCCAAAGCCCCCAATTCTATCTCCCCCATCATCCTCGGCTGGTTCTATGAGATTAGGCCAATGTGGCATGGTTCATTCTCTCTCTCTCTCTATCATCTCTCTTCTTTTTTGTTTGGCTTGTGAGAAATTACGGGAAAATGAGGTGGAATATTTGAGTATTTCAGTTGTTCTTTAATCATATGATTTTTTCATAAGGTCAAGACATAAGTTTTTTGGGTTTGTATGATTGGTTTGTATATAATATTCATGTGTGGATCTACTTTATATGCAGGGGAGGCACACTGCTTAAGGATGGAGAAAATCTCACGATCTTTCATTTTTTTTGACGTAATGATAACAATGAAAGCAACCAAAAAAAAAAAAGAAAAAAAAAGAGAAAAATATATATAATTTTAAAAATGAGAAATTATCTGATTAAGAGAATATAAACGTAATTATATTTTTAATTCTCACTAAATAAGTGATACGTGACTATTCTGTTCATTATTATAACAGAAAGATAAAACTTGTTAATAAAATAAAATTTAAGAGAACAAATGTTATTTTTTAAAATTTAAAGAATAAAATGATAAAAAAGTCATAAAGGAATTTTGGAAAATTTTTCTTTTTCCCTAAAATTGCAACTTCATCATTTGTTAAAAGACATTTTCCATTTACTTTTGCAGCTTTGCTTTGAGTTACGTCTGCCTGTGGACAAAGACGACGTGAAAGCTATTGAAGATTATTCAGTGTTCTTGGACCAGACAATACTGAATCATCAACACGAAAAAATATTTGAAATAGTATGAAATAGGCTAATATAAAAATTTTAAGAAAGTATATAGGTTAATTTTTAGTTATAAAAATCAATAGGTTATAACTTGTTAAGTTATGGTTCATAACCTAATAAATTATAGATAAATTTGTCAAGTTATAGTTCATAACCAAGTTATGGATAATAACTTGTCAAGTTATGATTCATAACCAGATAAATTATGGACGAAAACAGTAATTTAACCTATTTATTAACTTATATAAACTATTGACCTATTAATTTTAATTTATCTCAAGTTTTAATCTATTTTTTTTTTCTCCCTATAAATATGTAAAACTCAAAACTGCTATTAGGCTTCGGAAGCGCCAGGAGCCCAATTGCAACGCTCGTATAAACTCAAAACTCACAGGAGAATATTCTTTCTTTCTTTCTTTTCCTTTTGTTCTAAAAAGTGAAATATCTTTGAAGAGAAATTATAGTAAATAATAGATTTTAAAATAAATTAAATAAATAATAAATTTTAAAATTATTTAAAATAAATAATAATTTATTGTATAAATGTATCATTTAAAATTGGAAAAATAATTAATTTGATAAAAAAATTTAATAGTCATAAAAAAAAATTTACATAAAATTTTTTTTTTACTAATAATAAATAAAATATTTATGCAATAAACTATTTTTTACTTTAAATAATTTTACAATATGTTATTTACTTAATTTAGTTTCCTCAATATGTTGTTTACTATAAAATTCATTATATTCAAAGCTGATGTAGGAATAGAGCCAAGAAAACATAAAATTCTAGAATCATCATCACAATGGTAATAACAACACAAAGCAATTATAAAATAATAATAATAATAATAACACAAAGCAGAGAGAATTTATAACTTCCAATTATTTTCTTTATGTGGCAATATATAATCATAAACGAAAAAATTACCAATTACTGCATTTATAACGAGAGAGAAGCATTTTATTATACTGCGTGATTGAAAAACTGTCTGCCTTATGGGAAAAAAATAATAATAACGCACACACAAACAAATGTGTTATATATGCAACACTTCATCAACAAATGAATAGTTTCTCTAAAATAAGGAACAGATCATTACAAAACTAGTAACAAAAAATACAACAATCGTATTCAAATAAGGAACAGATCTTTTCTTCCTCTTTTATTTGTTCTTTCTTGATGGGCTCTGGATGCTTTAACTCTTTACATTTATTATTATTAGTTGAAGAACTTTTTTTTTTTTTTTTTCATTTTTCTATAAGGAGGTCCTAATATCTTTTAAAAATTTTATAGTTTATGTTTTAATCATTGTTTTCTTAAAAATTAAATCTAATAGAAAAAATATTGAATAGAGCAACTCTAAAAGGAAAAAAGTTTTTTTATAGGGATAGGCAAAACAAATTATTTAATGGTACATGTGAAAAAATTTATTTGGAGAAAGTGCGGATAAAATGTTTTTATAAAGACACATTTGAAAACAAGATATTAAAGATTATTTATTGGGTGTATATAGAAAAAAGTATTTAAGAGGGTCATTTTGCAAGAAAAAAAGTTTTAATTAGGACATATATGAGAGAAAATTATTTCAATAGGACAATTAGAGAAAAGAATATTTATGAGGGTCACATTTGCGAAAGGAACAAAAAAAAGAAAATGAATGTAATGCATAGGAAAAAAAAGGAGGCAAGAAAGAAGCGAGAGGGAAAAAAAAAAAAGAAAAACAAAGTTAAAATAATTATTTTTTTTGAGTTAATGTAGAGAGAGAATCATGCTAAACGTTTCGCACCTCCTACAGAAAAATCAATTCTCCTAATGGATTATTATTATTATTATATAGCCTTTTTTCCCCTCTAAGTGGACTAAATGAAGATTGAATTTCATGAATTTTTAAAGTTCTAGCTTACAATTTGATATATCTATAAAAGTTGAAATTAGACTTTATTCCCTAAAGCAATCAAAATTTTGTATTTAAAAATTTGGAATATCCTACTGGCCTTATTTCCTTCCGGCCCAGATGAAGATAATCAACTATGTATGCATCCAATCCAAAGTACGTAATATACGTTAAAAATGGAAAGAGTAATTATATTTGCACCTACTAAATTTATTAATACCCCCACCAAATCATAATTTATTATTATTATAATTTTATCCTATATTAAAATTACATAAAAACCCATTAATATATCCTTTCAAATTATAAATAGAAATAATATTTTTTTCAAAGAAATAAAAATACATATACCAACCGATGATAGAAATTGGTAACTATAATTAATGTTTTCGTTCTCAATATATATATATATATATATATATATGGCTGCAAGTAACTTTGATGCTCTTGTAATGCAAGCAGACAAACCAGATTGCACAAATTAATAACATAATCAAATTAGACTCAAGAGTCATAGAAATAATGTCACAAATATTGCTGTACACGATGCGAGTTTATTTTGCTTAAATTTGTCATAAAAATGTGCGTTTATACAAATATAGGCACTTAGAATTTAGAAAAACATGCGACAACTGGACAATCATTTTGTTGAGGTAATATTTTGTACTTTCTCTGACTTGAATTTTATGATATTAAATTTCTCGGGTTTATGTTAAAGATGTTGACAAATAAACGTATAGGATAAAAGTTGATGAATAAAAATATTTTGAAAAAGAAATATACAATTAATAGTTAAAAGGAATTATAAAAAGAATTATATTATTTTATAAGTCAAATTAAGATTAACATTACCATAGGATATAAGAGGGTTAAATTAGGTCTTGTAAAAATAATATCTATAAAAGGATATATCTTATAAATTTTTATTAAATTAGTATTAATTATTAAGGGTATTTATAAATTTTGGAGGTGCAAATATAACCACTCAAAAAAATTAACCAAGGATAAAAAAACATTTTTTTGTTTTACCTTTTTGAGGTTATTATAGACCCCATTTATTTTACTGATTCGAGTTTTACTAAGTAAAAAGCTCTCGCATACAGTCACATCTAACTTTTTTTTATAGTAAAAAACTCTCACATAAAGTCACATCTCAACTCGAATTAAAAACTCAAATCAGTGAACTAAACAGACCCATAATTAACTGGTCGAGCAAATACAACTAGGATTGTTCCTTGGTTAGTCAAAATCCAGAATTGACTTTGGATTTGGAAACCGACCACTCTCTTAAATTTCTGTCCTTCCTAAGTTTATGCATAGTAGGATAAGTTGAGGGAGAAATCTATTGAGAAATTAAGAAAGGTGTGAAATCTAAAGGGGAAAAAAATAGAGAGAAAAAAAGGAGGCTAGGATTTCTTATTAAATTGCTTAAAAATAAAAGGATTTTATATGTTGTTTCATCTTTTTTAGGAAATGTTCTCTGTTTATGAGTCATCAGATCTGTATTACATATAATCAAAAGTCAAATTAGATTGAAAAAATAATACAAATCAGACGGTTGATAAGTAGGAAACACCGGTGTTCAAAAAATACACCAGAGAAATTCTTAAAATTAAAATACATCAGAACATAAAGTTTTTAAATAAGAAAAAGACTATTATATCCTTACTAAAGATAAAGACTAACAACTAAGAGTGCGTTTGGTTGTAGTGGGAGAATGGAAATAGTAATGAGAATGATAATGATAATGGTAATGAAATAAAAAAAATTGATTAATTTGTTTGGTTGTAATTTTAGGAATACTATGAAATGGAACATGAATATTTTCATATTGACAAAATTATCCTTATATTATATATAACATTAATATTTTATATATCAATATAATTAATATAATATAATAAAATTATTATTATATAATATATTATATAATTATGATATAGAATATAATAATATTATTAAAATAGTTAAATTATATTAGATTAAATAAATATATTATAATTAATATATTATATAACCATAACGTGTGTAATACACTATGATAGATAATAATATTATAATTATAAGATTATATTTAAATTTTGATTATATTAATTATTATATTATCATTAATAAATATAATATAATATATAAAATTATTATAATATTATTATAAAATAATAATTATATAATATATAATATTATTATAATCTTATTATAAAATAATAATTATAAGATATTATAATTATAATAGCATAATTATAATATCATATTATTAAAATCATTATAATATCATATTATATTATAAAATAATAATATTAGAATAAGTATATAATTATGATATTATTTGTTACAATATTACAATTATATTATATTATATCATATTATTTTATTGTGTTATTATGTTATATACAATTACATTATAATATATTATAATTTATAACTATATTATAATTATATTATATTATATCATAATATTTTTATTATATATTATATTATATTACATATTATAAGATATAACTACTATATAATATATTTTAATTATATTATAATATTAAAGGGTAATTATGGAAAAAATAAAGAAAATAACTTGGAATGGTTATTCCTCTCATATGAGGAAGGAATGATGATCCATCCAAAATGGATGAATGACCATTCCTTTTGAATGACTATTCATTTCTTATAAATCCAACTAAACATCAAACTTGAATTCCATTCCATTTTATTCCTTTCCTTTCTACCCAACCAAACACACCCTATAGGTAAAGACTAATATTATTTAATAAAAGGAACATAAGTATTCATGCCCTTTGAGTAGAAATATTTCTTTGCATTTACTGAAAAAGTTTTATGCGTATTTTTGAATATGCTAGACAATTAAGTCGTAGAATATTTATTGGATCAAGTAATTTAGCATAGTCACAATTTGAATAAGCCGTAATTCTAATTTTCTCAGGAGTTCTAAATTCGTGAAAAATGGTAATGGTATATAATGAGATTCACAGGTTGAGACATGTTTTCGTAAATTTTAGGGACTTCCAAGTTCCAGTTCATTTATAGTCCAAATATGGAATGTTATAACCGTCTAAAATTTTGCAACTCGTTTTGAAATCCAAATATAGAAGGCTATGACTATTTTGAACTGAGCTCTGTTTGCAGGATATGGAGTTTCCGTTTTGGGGCCACTTGTGAAAATCAATCACAACCTAAACCTAGGTAGTAAGTAATAAATCAATTTAAACTCCTTCAATACTTTAGAGTCCTACATATGCAAAAGTACTAACCTAAAGCTTAAAATGTGAATGTGTAGACGTACAACATTTAAGAAATTATATCGACTTAAAAAATTGCTTGACAAGATTCATCTACATGTTATTCAGATTTTTATCGACGTCAACGTAAATATGCTCAAGATTCATTCTCGTGAGTGCGGCATGTGTCCCAACTCAATATTAAAAATTCAGTATTTATAAAATTTCAATTATAACTTCACTTTATAAAAAAAAAAAAAATGTATACATATAATAGTATCAATATTCAACAATTAAAACTTATAATTATTCTCTAATTAGTAAATTATCACTAAGTTTTAATTTCAATATATTATCTCTAAGTTTTTTCATGACGCACTTATCAGAAAATTTTTCCGACAGCGTCGCTTAATCAGTAAATCGAATCATTCATACGAAAAATAAGCAAAGTTACTGCTTTTTAAAAAATGGATTATAAGAACATACTATCTTAATCGAATATGTTGCGTTTTTATCAAGAAGAAGAATCCAAAAGGTCAATGAGACCTTGATGTAGTTATATTCTTTATCAATTTTCACACCTCTGAAAATTTGTTTTTTTTAGAATATGTTTCGTCCCTTGTTATCATTGACACTAATCTTTTTTTTTTTTTTTTTTTCCCTGCGTTTCATAAGGAGAGCACGACTACTGCAGTCCAATTTTTTTTTACGAGGCAGGCAGTTTTGTGAAGTGTCTTTGGTATTTTACCCTAAAAGAAGGGACTACTAGATTGCTCAAAAAAAAAAAAAAAAAAAGGGACTACCAGATTGCTAAAAAAAAAAAAGGGACTACTAGAAAATAAAAACACTAAAAAAATGACATTTTATTTCTTTGAGGTAAAATTCCTTTGCCAATTATGGAATCACATATGTAAGGAACTTTCTAAAAAATAAAAAATATGGATGACTATTAATAGTTCATGTTTCTAAGCATCAAATAATAATCAAATCAAAATAATAAAAAAAAAAAAAATATATATATATATATATATATACACACACACACACAAAACTAATGAAGCAGATTTTACAGTTTAAAATTAAACGAAACCTGGTAAAATATGAAAAATATCTTAACAAAAAAAAAAGAAAAATTAATCGGTGATGATAATTTTTTGAAGGCGTACTTGACTCGACTCTCAATTTGTTCCTCCATTGTGTACAAATAAGTTACATCGTACCCTTCTCTCTCTCTCAAATCTAAACTGTGTATATGTAGAGAGAGAAAAAAAAATATATATATATACACACTCTCCGTCAAATTACCAATGCCCAAGTCTCTCACTTCTCTTGCCACATTGTCTTAAACCAGCACCAAAGCGCACATATATTTGCTTGGATTTTCCATCACTTACCCTTCTATCTCTCGAGAAAATAACCCAAAAAAAAAAAAAGAACTCATTTATATGTTTATTAATTTTCTCTTTGCATGTTTCAAATATTCAACACATAGCCATTTATAAGCAAAGCACTGCAACTAACAGTTTTCCCTTGGCGAACTACTCTTTTTGCATGTCGTGACTGAGTGAGCCACTTCTTCTTTCATCATTCTTCTTTCATGATCTTTATGTCTATGCGTTTTCTTTTGTTTTGTCTTATTTATTTTATTAAATGGGTATTTTTTTTTCCCTGTGAATTCGGACTTGAGTTTTGTTTGACTCTCTCGGCGGTTTTTGAAGCTTTTGGCTTTCTGGGTTTTGATTCAATTGGGTCGTTTCACGCTTATGGCTCCTGTAAGAGGGTCCAAAAAGAGGAAGAAGACTGAGAAGAAGCCTGAAGAGAATGCTTATGCTTCTGGGTCCTCCGAGAAGGACGGTCCTCTAGATTGGTGGGATGAATTAGTCAGGAGAATTAATGGTATATTTTCTTTGATGTTAATATTGTTTTTACTCATTATTGTTACTATAATTTTTGTTAATATTGTTAAATTCATTATTGTTTTTACTCATTATTGTTAATATTGTTATAATTTTTTTTCTTTTGCTTGTTATTATTTCTCTGATGTGTTTATTATTATTATTATTATTATTATTATTATTTTGTTGTTTATCTGATATATGCTTGATTAATGTGTCTGGTGTTGAACTGTCATATTCTGATAGGTTTGTTAGTTCTTTTCTGGTATTTGATGAAATTTTAGTTGATGGGTTAAATTCAGTTTTGTCTAAATCTATTTGCTTGTATGCTTTTATTTTCTCATTCAAGTCAATAGTTGGTACATTACAAATGAATTTGGGTAATATATATAAGAAGTGTTAGGAAAACAAACCCCTGAGTGGTAGCAGAAAAGAAAATAAACTGAAACAAAAATAATAGCAAACTAGAGAAGACAAAGATTTAGGTGGTTCGGGAAATTTCTTACGTCACGGAAGACGGGGAAAAATTTACTAACAGTTTCAGTATCACACACTTATACAACTTTTTTATTTTCTCTCTCTACCCAAAACCCTTTACACCCTTACCTATCTCTCTCACTCTCTACCCAAAATCCTTACACCCTTGCCTATCTCTCTCACTCTTCTCTCTCTCTCAAAAATGAGGCACTCTTTCTTTGTACTTTTCTTTGAACACACTTTTTTTTTAACACACATAAAGCCTTACATAAAGTACTTATTTATAGACTCTTAATAATCCTTGCCCAAAAATATAAAACAAAAACTTACTCAAAAAACGCAAAATATTAACTTTCTCATAATCAATTTGAGTCACTTACCTAACAAGGCTTTCTTGATAGTGGACAATGCTATGGCTTCTAATGTCTTTTATGCTTTGCAAGAGAAACTACAATCCTTTTGATATTTCTTACCAAAATGAGAACATTTTTTTCTCTCTCATTATTTAATAAATGTGGGATTTTGTTGGGTGTTTTAAGAAATTCTGAAATCTTAACATGGATAAAACGAATCATATGGATGCTTATATGCTTGATATCTTCCAATTAAGCTCCTTCTGTGGAATACAAGATCTTGATGATTCGGCCTTTTAGTGCTCGGATCTCATAGTTGACTCTAGGTTTTGAGCATTACCATAAGTGAAAATTACAACTCCTCTGCCACTGAAATGTGAAACTCATCTGAAAGAGATTTAGTTATAGTGACTGCAGTTTGGACGTTCAAACTCAGGAAATTGATTAGTTTGTGTAGTGTTAGAAAGCTTTTGTTGGATTCATAGGCCTTTTCCCTCCCAAAACAATTCTGGTACTTCTTTATTGGCCTGGTTTTCAGTAGCCTGCCTATGATGACAGTCGACTTTTTCGGATGAAAAATGACATGGGTGGAGCTAATAGTTTTGACTTGAGGCTTTGAGCGTGAGGATGTTTCTGTGAGAGAAATGTGTATTAGTATACAAACATCTTTGTACTATAGTTTATCAAAAAAGGTATGTCAAGTTGATCTTAGCTTTGAAGTATAAGTTAAACTTCAACCAAACATGCGTCTAGGATGAATGTTTGAAATAATTGATTTCGTGTGACCAAGAACCTTTTTATAATTTGCCACCCTTGGGATTTGTTGAAAGAGACTTAGAAATGGATCATTAACTTTTACTGTGATTAACTGGTGCTCTTAACTCTACAACAAGGATGATGTCTCATAACCCTTTTCTTTTGGCTTCTTGTTCATTTTTAGGGGGTTAAAGTCCAGTCTCTTCTATTTTCCGTTTCCCTGCATGTTTTCAAGTGCATAGATTAAAGAAAAGGGACATGGATACCTACAGAAGTATTGATGAAAGCTTGGTTAAATCTCATGTTTATAAACTTTGAAATGTTTTACAGACTATGGTAGGTTGGACTAGACAAGGTTTTATCTAGGACATACTGAAAAGTTAGGTAACAGAAACGATGTTATTAGTTTGTTTCACCAGTGCTTTGATATATTACAAATTAAATGTGTGGAAACGAGAAAATATTTATAGTTATTTGCAAGTGGTTTATTTCAGATCAAGTAAATAAAAAAATTAAAAAGACCAAAATGAGATAATACTTTGGTGTCTGCATAGTGAGAGGGTGCTTCTGTTCTCTGTTTGATGGAAACCAACTTGAATGTAGTAAGAGTGATGCAATCATAGATTATTGGAGTCCTTGTTACACGACCAGAAAAATTGAAGGCCCATTTTGGTTTGATCCTCATTTTACAACTGTTAAGTACTTTATATTTCTTGTATCTGATGGACTTGTTGATAAGAACTTACATTAACCGATTAGTTTTAAATAAATATTCTTAACAAGAATGGTAGAAGGTGCGAGACAAAGCAAAACAAAAGAGTCCGAAGTCTCTTATCATTGGTTCATTGGCCCAAAATAGGTGTCTTGAGTAAAGTTGATTCCAATCATAATGTGCATTTCTGGTATATGTAAAAGTAATGCAACTCTGTGTGGATCAACTTGTGCAAAAGAGAGCACATTTAGGATCTTTTAGTATTTAGATTATTTCTGATACCTAAAATGAAATAAGAGAAGATCATCTTAGGGAAAGACTCTTCTTTTCCTATGTTATTCAGCATTTAAGTGGGTTGTCTCTTGCTCACTGAGCAAGCACTAGCCACCAGTCCTGTAATCTTCTAACTGCATATGTGTATGGATTTGGCGTCAAGGGTTTATGTTCTTATGTAGTTAGACAATCATACGCAGTAAGTTCTGTTTCACAATATTTTCCGTCACTTGGATTTATCTGCAACACTTGGTGCACATAGATTAATGTATAATATGATTATGGTTGCCTTATTGTGTCCTGTTTTTACATCAGCTTTCCATATGCTTCGTATATCTCTGATGTTAATTGACAAAAACTGATGGTTTTAGCAAATTAGTACATATACCTATTTAATTGACATGAAAAGTGTTGATTCTATTATTTGTTGCAACATCCGACAAAGAAGCATTGAAGTCAAATAAAAGAACTCTAGTTTGGAGTTGTAAATATTGTTTTCCTTCTGCCTTCATGGCAGGTCTTCAGTCTCCATCAAAACGTTTAGACAAGTTTGAATCTGTTTTTAAGATGTCCCGGAAAACCTTTGACTACATATGTTCACTTGTAAAGGAAGACATGATGGTGAAGTCAGCTCATTTTGTGTTTGCGAATGGCAAGCCTATGTCTTTATGCGATCAAGTTGCTGTTGCATTAAGAAGGCTGAGCTCCGGTGATTCACTTGTCACAATTGGCGATTTGTTTGGGCTGAACCACTCAACCGTCTCCCAAGTGACGTGGCGATTTGTGGAATCCATGGAAGAAAGGGGGCTTCACCACTTACATTGGCCTTCCACAGAAGCGGAAATGACAGAAATCAAGTCCAAATTTGAGAAAATCCGGGGCTTCCCTAATTGTTGTGGGGTCATTGATACCACCCACATTGTGATGTGCTTGCCTGCTTCAGACCCCACAGGCGATGTGTGGCTTGATCATGAGAAGAATCACAGCATGGTCTTGCAAGCTGTCGTGGATGCCGACATGAGGTTCCGGGACATAGTCACTGGATGGCCAGGAAAAATGAAGGATTGGTTGGTTTTTGAGAGCTCAAATCTCTACAAACTTTGTGACAAAGGAGAGAGGTTGAATGGAAAGAAGGTAGAGATTTCCAAAGGATCAGAAATAAGGGAGTACATAGTTGGTGATTCTGCCTATCCTTTACTTCCCTATCTTGTGATCCCCTATGAAGGAAAAGAACTTTTGGAATCAAAGGCCGACTTCAATAAGCGTCATTCTGCAACGAGGATGGTCGCTCAACGCGCATTAGCTAGGCTGAAGGACATGTGGAGGATCATTCAAGGAGTAATGTGGAGACCTGACAAACACAGATTACCAAGAATCATTCTTGTATGCTGCTTGCTTCACAACATTATCATAGATATGGAAGATGAGGCGCAGGATGAGATGCCATTGTCTCACAACCATGACTCGAATTATCACCAAGAAGTCTGCGGAACCACAGACAACGAAGGTACGAACTTGAGAGAAAAGCTCTCTCTTTACTTGTCTGGAAGGATGCCACCTTAACTGCGTTCCATTTCTAATTGTTCAAATAGTTGTTTAAAGATTGTTTGTCTTTTAATCTACATAATTAATTTTCCCCGAGACAGACTCCCTTGAAATGAAAGTTATATTACAGGATCTTTTGTTTTAGACAAAAGTTTGATCAGGACCTCATATTAGTTATTCCATGTATTTGTTTTAGTAGAAATCATTGCTATTTTTCGATCTTCATCTGTTAAATTATCATGTTTATCTTAATCTAATACGATTAAAATGCATTCTACTAGTAAAGTAATAGCATAGAATTCTTGATACTTTTGCTAAACTTCATCGGCAGTGCCTCTACTCTTATTTGTTGATGTCCCAGTGTCCAAATTTTCAAGCCCACGTGAAAAGCACGCAACTTTACAAATTTTATTTGTGAGCTTCTCTGGTGGATCAAGAAAAAAAAATTACCGGTAATTTTATGTTTTTGTCGTTAGATCTGAATTAAAAACTGTCTTTTCTGTATACTTTTTTAATCTAATGTGATTTTGACCAGACCTAATGGTCAGAAATAAACCCTGCTGATAGAGAGGCTCTACCAGAAAAAAATCTTAAATTTATACATTGAATTACACCACACTATTCAAATTTCAATTCTTGCGCGAATCACATCTTTATATTAATAGGTGTTTAAAACATTATTACGTCAATTAATAATAAGAGATTATATCTAATAATAAAAAATAGTAATTCATATGTCACATCAATTAATACACTAAAATTTTAAAATTTAAATTTGAGTTGATGTTCATAATATTACTCATTTAGCCCTCGACAGAAGCAAGGAATCCGAAGTTTGTAAATGTGAGTATTTAGAATTCTTTCATTGGCTTAAAAAGAATGCCTCAGGTAGCGCGCATTTACTGCTGTCATAGATTAACGTTGATTTTTATTATAGTTTTTTTGTGTGGTAAAAATCACATTAACTTTGAATTTATCTCCTATTAGATTATTCTGCTGTGATCTAATACTTAAAATGCATGCTAAGATAAATATTCTACTCAAAAGTTTCCCTATTACATCTACGGTGCAGCCTTTTATTTTATTTTTTATTTTTTCATTTTTAATGTTGCTTACTGCATCATGAGATGGACTATGATGGACCATGCTGGCAATGGGCTGATAATCTGCGACTGTTGGGTAAACGAATGGCATGATGGGCCAGCCCAGGGCTCAATCCTGTAAAATTATGCTCCTATCCGTAGATTACTATACAGTGTTTGTTATTATTTTTATTTTTTTTTATCAAAGCATAATGATCATGATCATAAAGTTTCAAATCATTATTACAATAATATTTATCATTTTATTTTATTATTATAAAGTTGCAATATTTATACTCCCACTCGTAGATTATTATATATATCAATTTTCATCAATAATGATAATAAAAAATATAGTTTTGATTATGTAAGGATAAAAATATGGTCTACTTTAGATATTATTCTAAATAAAAAAAATTATAGACATATTTAGAAACAAAAACTATATTTAGATATTACTGTAAATAGCCTTTCAAAAGTTACTCTTTTTTCTCTGTTTTTTTTTTTTTTTTTTTTTTTTTTGGGTGCATGTGTAGAATTTACGGATCTAAGGTACTAGTCCCAAGTGATGGTAAATTTTTATGCCTTCTAAACACGAGGAAAAAAAAAAAAAAAAAAAACTGTCGACAGATTGAGCATTACGGGTAATTTCAAGTCATTACACATTAGACGTCATGATATGATATAGCAATGTAACTATTTTGTACGAAGCTATTGACAAGTAGAAACCTTTCCATAAGAGGATCAATCTTCCCATACCAATATTATGCAACGAACTGTTCCTTCTTCTTCTTTTTTTTTTTTTTTTTTTTTTTTTTTTTTTTTTTTTTTTTGCGTGTGTGCGCATTCAGTCCTCAGTAATGGAGTTGACAAAATGATGCTACAATAATAATAATAAAAAATAATAGAAAAAAGAACGAACGTGTAGAAAGATCCAATAATAAATCTGTACATGAGATGAATTACCCTCTCCTCAGAAGGATCATAATGAAATACTGGTCAACTTTTCTGCGTGCTGAGATTGGACTGATTTCAAATATGCATATATGCAAAAGTACCAACTCTTCTAGATATATTCCCCGGTGCAAATGCGTTTAACTTCTATCATATTTACATGTACCCATGAAAACTACTTGCACCGCAATATTCTAGAATCTGCTAAAGCTGTAAGTTGGCTAGGGGCTGAAACAATAAAAGCCACGGAAAAATTTGACAAAACAGTCATACCTCAAAGACCTGGTTTATAAGAGCTAATTATCATTGAGGGATGATATAAAGGTTTCAGACCACTTTTGCTTTACAGATTCCAGGACCATAGATTCGCCGATGAAGGGAGTCCACATATCTCCCCCAGGACCAGCAAGAACCCAATTCATAGTTGATGGCGGGAAGGCAGAATCATCCATTGCGGCTTCAGCTTTCTCCCCAGAATTGCTTTTCTGCGGAGTATCAGAATGCTCCGAGGACTGGAAAAGACGCGAGAATGAATATTGTAAAAAAGGACAGAACAAATGTCAACATAATGAACTGCAGAACTTAATGAGCTTACTGTAGGATCACTGCCTGGTGTGACTTCCTTTGGCGGAGTTGCATTTTCTTCAGATTCTTTTGGGCCTCCAGTGGCAACTTTTGGGGAATGATTCTTTCCATAGACATTTTTACTCTTAGAACCAGATCCGCGCGAACGCTGAAATTGAAACACAACTGTATCGGTCAGGGATCGAAAGGGAATCAAACGAGTATTGTTTATTTGTTTCTAAAATCGAACCTACGTGATGCCTATTGGGATGTTTGAATGCCTTGAGTGGCATTGTGCACTCCTTTTCTTCTTTTTCTCTTAGGTATCTCTCAACAGCTATCAAGGAGCGGAATTGCTGTCCAGTCTCTTGCTCAACATAGTACTGCAAATAAAAGTGAAACCGTAAAATTCTCCAGTTCCTAGATGGAGTAATATCTTTATTTATTAATAAAAAAATCAAAAGGAAAAACAGAATTCTCATGTCTTCGCATTCAACAATAGGTATAGTTTCTCTATACGCATAACGCATGTATGCATCCATCTATCTATTTACGTGCAAAGAGCATACCAGTACACGCACTAAGAAAATTCGTTACAGGTGCAAAATTTTACCTAGCTCCAACAAATAAAAAAAGGGCAATTGCTGAACCTTCAGCAAGTACAGAACATGATAAAGCCAGAGTAGTGAGCGACAAGGAACAAGAGTAGCATCTAAAATCTTGCATAGAAACATACCTTGTCAACCGCAAAATCACGGCGACGTTTCCTTCTCTCAATGATCCAACCATCAGGTAGTATAAAGTTTGATGTCGTGCCAGGGGTACAAGGAGTAATTTGCATCTGCAGTAGTATTGGCACTGTCAATGAGAATTTCCCCCCTATAACTATTATCATAATGACTCGGAAACATTCTTCTGCAATTTGAATTTCCAATGATCTGAAACTCAATAAAATTCATTAAAAGATTCTTTCCCACAAGATCCTATAGCTTACCAGATGAAGATACTAAATTTTAAACCATCAAAATTAGAACCCTTCAACCCATACATGTTAATCCCATCAATTGACTTCAACAGCTTAAAATTAAATGCATAAACGCGTTAATGAATGATACACAGAGTAGCACCTGTATGCAGTGAGTTATCTTTCAAACCATGGGTACCGCGTAAGAAGAAATACTCATGCAACTTTTTGCTTGGTGTATCTATCATCATTTAACCGATTGCAATTTGATGCACTTTGTTATACACTAGATCATCATTTAACCGATTGCAATTTGATGCACTTGGTTATACACTAGATGAGTCTTTTTTTTGGGTCTCGAGTTATGCTGTTCAGGTTCATTGTAAAATCCTCCAGTCCTTCCCAACCTTACAATTGCACAATCATGGAATGCATCTGTGGGAAATTTTGGAGGCTACTAGAGGATGCAAACTTGATGTTGATGGGATGAGCAGGTTCTGAAGCCTTTTTCCTTTTTATTTTGAAGATTTTCTTTTTCATCAAGACAATCTCTAAGGCCTTCGCCTCAGAAAAACACAAACCAAATTGAATTTAAGGCCTTTTAGCGGTTGCATTCATTTTTTATCATTTAATCGTAGAATAAGATAAAACCTGTTCCACACTTGCAGCACGTTTGTCTCTTCCTTGTTTTAATGATGTGGGCGTGGATGTATTTGTGCTTCCATTGGTTAGGTGTCTCTTAACAGCCATCACCGAACAAAATTTCTTTCCCGTCCCAGGTTCAATGTAATACTGCAACATATTTCAATAAGAACATAACTGATCCATTAACTCTATAAGACCAAATCGAACAAAATAACAACCTTATGCCCATATTATATGTTCCACAATGACTACTGTTCATATCAATGATTAATTGTATAGGAAGACTAGAGTTCCTTTTTTTTTCTCCTTTTCCTTTAAGTATCTTTAGACCAATAAATACAAGTGAACAGATAAAATTTAGTTTCTCATGAAGCAATATGCTTATTAATGGAAGAACCTAAGGAAGCATTGAAATGTCGATGAACAATATTATCTCTTCATATGTACATGCATCCGTTTACTTATGACTGTGGGAAGAGCATACCAGTACATACACCAGATAAATATGTGAGAAACATAAAACTCTATCACACTCAAAAAAATGCACTTGCCACATCGGCAAGTACAGAACTTGACAAACCTTGTGCAACATAGAACAAGAGTAGCAGAGCAAAAAAATTGAGAATAGAAAAATACCTTGTCAATCTTACCAGGATTACTTCCTCCATCTCGTCGCTTTTGCTCAATCCTCCAACCATTAGGTAGTACAAAGTCTGAGGTGCACCCGGTGGTAAAGGGAATAATTTGCATCTGCAGTAGTATTGGAATTGTCAATGAGGATCTTTCTCTCTATACCTAATCATTATAACTTGAAAATCTCTTTCTGATGTGTATTGGATTGCCAATGCATTAATCTCAAAAACTTCTTACGTCCATAATAACCTTCCCCCCGTTATCCTATCATAAGTGCTTATACATCCAGAGAGGCTTAAAAAATCAAGAATATGCTAATTTTAAACAATCAAGAGCGTGTGTGTCAATTTCAACAATTGACTTCAACAGTGAGGATCAAATGCATAACCATCCAGTCCTTCCTCTCTCACAAGCACCTAGTATGTACCATCAAGTGAATGCATTATAGGCAATTAGGCACTTATTGAAGGATACTAAAGGGTGCAGAATTGATAGGGCATATGAGAAAGATTTGCAGCTTCTTTTCTTCTCTCAATAATTTCTTTTCCATCATGACAATCTTTTAGGCCTTTGGTGTTATGCAATCCTGTCCAGATTTTAATGCAAAAACTCCACATCAACCTTCTGTTGATGAGATCTAACCTCCTGTTGTTCCTCAGTAGCTCAGTAGCAGAGCAGATCCATGCATATTGCATTTTATAGACTAATTTGTATGGGGGAACTTTTCAGAGGCACAAAGATAAGAAGGCACAAAATCCATTTTAACAATTACCTTTTTTTTTAATTGACATTAGAAGTCAAAGAAAACCAGATTAGACCATAGGATAAATGAAACCCATGGTGATCTTCCTCGAAGTAAAGATAAACCATATCCAATTAAATCCTTTAGCGACTGCATTCCTATTATATAATTTAAAAGTAGAGCAATGTACTTCCAGTTCCAGACTTACATCAGATTTGTCGCTTGCTTCTTTTGATACCTCGGGTACGGACATATTTGTTTCTCCGTCTGTTAGGTATCTCTTAACAGCTGCCATCGAACGGAATTTCTTCCCGGTCTTGGATTCAATATAATACTGCAAGATACTTTACTATGATAAAGGTGCTTAAAAAGCAATATAAGATACCATGCAAGAACTTCCAACAATGTAACCATAACACAAGTCCCACAACGACTACTGATCAAATCAAGATTAAAATTATAGCAAGACGAGTTGCTAATTATTTTCAGGAAGTAGCACATCTAAAGTTCTAAACTGCACCATCTATTTTAAAAAGTGACAAATGCTGCATAGATCACATGATTGCATCACAAAGAACTGAATTGTCAGCTTTCACCAATGGTATGATCTCTATAAATGCATGCATCCGTCTATCACAGAATGTGCAAAGAGCATACCAGTAGTACACCAAGAAAAATATGAGAGAGGCGTAAATATCACCTCGCTCGAGAAATGCAATGCCATTGGCAAGTACAAAACATGATCAACTGTGTATCAAAGAACAAGATAGCAGAGCTAAAATTTTGAAAACAGAAAAATACCTTGTCAACCATACCACGATACATCCCACTGCTTCGTGGCTTTTCCTCGATCCTCCAACCATCAGGTAGTACAAAGTCTGAGGTGCTCCAGGTGATAAGGGGAGTAATTTGCATCTGCAGTAGTATTGCAATTGTCAATGGGGATCCTTCTCATTATACCTAATCCTTATAACATTGAAAACCTTTTCTTCTGCAAACTAAATTACCAATGCATTGATCTCAGAACTTTTTGAGTCCATTCTAAACTCTTTCCCCCTGTTATCCTATCATGGGGGCTTATACAAACAGAAAGGCCTATAATAATATATGCAAATTTTCAACAATCTAGGTTAGGACCCATCAAGCCGCGCATTTTAATTTTAGCAATTGAGATGAAACGTGTAATCCCCCAGTCTTTCCTACCCTCACAAGCACCTAGTATGCACCATCAGGTGAAAGAATTATGGGAAATTTGGCGCTTATTGAAGGACACTAAAAGGGTCCAAAATTAATGGGATGTATGAACAAGTTTTGCAGCTTCTTTTCTTTTCCACCACAAATATCCCTTAGGCCTATGGTTACATGCAGACCAGATGTTAATGCAAAATACTCCAAATATAATAAGAAGTGTTTTAATGAAACAAGCTTTAAAAAACAAAAACAAAAAAGCAACAGCAGATCCATACAGATTGCATTTTATAGACTAATTTGTGCAAGAGAATTTTTAAGAGACACAAAGATAAGAAGGCACATGCCTCCTTTTTAACAATCTCTTTTATTTCACTGAAATTAGAATTCATAAGACAACCGGATTAGACCATGGTATAGACAAAGCCAATGTGATCTACCTGTAACAGATAAACCAAATCGAATCACTCCTTTCAGTGACTGCATTCCTATTTAATAATTTAAATATAGAACAATGTACTTCCAGTTCCATGCTTACATCAGATTTGTTCCCTGCTTCATTTGATACCTCAGACGTGAACGCATCTGTATTTCCATCCATTAGGTACCTCTTAACTTCTGGCACCGAACGAAATTTCTTCCCTGTCTTGGGTTCAATGTAATACTGCAACATATGTTAGTACAACATATCATATAACTCTGTAAGATACGATAAAAGAACTCACAACACTATAACAATCACACAAGCACCACAATGACTGATGTTCGAATAAAATATTAAACGCGTAGTAAGACAAGAGCTGCCTTTTATTTTAAAACATGAAAATGACTGCATATATTATATCATTGCATCATATAGAACATTTCGTAGCCATTTAGTTTCATGATGATTTTCCAAGACTGAAACCACCATCATCGCTCAAGCATTTCCCGACAAGATGGGGATAGATCATTGTCTTCGAAAATGCATAATTGGTCGGAAGCTATGCAAGATGCTAACAACCCATTGGTTCGTACTATACATAAAATCACTTCAAGGTATAAGCAAGTTGTTAAACTTTCAATGGTAGCCCTTATGATCATCTTCTATTTCTATCATCTACGAGCAAAGTATCTTACTCCGCATTCAACCAAACCAATGAAGCAGAATAAAAAAATAAAAAAAAAGTAAGCTATAAATAGTTTCTTTTCATGCTATGATTTCTGGAATAAATCAAGGCCCAAATTGTTCAGAAAAAAGGGTAATCTTGATAAATACTCTTTGAAAGTGCATGAGTCAAGATTTTTATCATTTACTCTTAATTAATAATTTTTTTAGTCAAATAATTACAAGGATATTTATTAAGAGTAAAGGGTAAAACTCCAGACCTATATAAATTCTCCATTTTAAAAAAAAAAACAATCATGGCCCAAATTAGTTGAATTAGCTCCAAATAATAGCTCAAAACTCCGGGTTTTTCTTTGTCCTCATCTTTTCTCTAAAAAGATAATACTAAAATAAATCATCAATCCACAGTCACCAATTCAAAGTTTTTCCCTCCGATGAACAAAAAATGACTCTATGCAGAAATCTGAGGAAGTTTTAAACTAAAAAAAGAAATGTCAACCTAATAAAGCACGCCATTAATTAAACTATGATGCTTAACCCTGCCTGAGTACACAGAAACGAACACAAATGCAATCATGCAATTTTTTTTAATTTAATCCTAATACATCAACCCATGCATGCTAATCAAGAAACAAACTAACCAATACCACTGATACCCTGCCTGAGTACACAGAAACGAACACAAATGCAATCATGCAATTTTTTTTAATTTAATCCTAATACATCAACCCATGCATGCTAATCAAGAAACAAACTAACCAATACCACTGATAAAAAAAAAAAAAAAAAAAAAAAAAAAAAAAAAAAAAAAAACTTTAAAAGATTTGTTTTTTTTTTTCTAGAGAGAGACAGAGAGTACCCTGTCGACTCTGCGTGGGTTGGAAGGGCAACATGCGCGAGGTATTTCCTCAACTAACCAATCATCAGGCACTTTGAAACCTGCTGGCGTGGAGGTGGAGCCCACCTTGTGATGATCCGACGATTCGTCGTCTTTGCGTGGCGTTACCATTTGCAGCGGAACCGCCTTCAACGGTGGTGATTTGCCCTTCATTGTCCTCGGATTTGGCCTCACCGTCACTCTCCTACCAGTCTACCACACCATATAACCAATGTATCTTTATAATTATTCGCTTCGATTTTCGTTTAAATTATTCGCATTGTTCGAGAATTCTTCAGGTCTGATTCAATTCGGAAAGGTTTCTGTGAATTGAGGAATGTTAAATTTCTCATTCTAATCTTCAGCACCGGAGATTACGCAGAGCAGAGCTATAGCGCGCCACATATCACGTCACTTCCACCCAAATTGCAACAGACAACGCAACAGTAAAAAGGGACTATTATTGGGTTCCTTACTACTTCCAAAGCCCCGTTGAAATTTTTTGAGGCCCATGTTTTATGCAGGACATAAGCCTGGCCCATTATATGAATTCGATCTATAGAGTCTAGAAATGTGTGTAAAAGTAAAACCAATCAATATGAATATCGAGAGTGGATGGTTGACCGCCGCCCCCTTGTTCCTGGAGGCTCTTTGGCCTGGGAGGAGTTTGCTATCGTAACCTTTTCTCCCGGTGTATGTAAAAAAGAGTGACGAACCCATTTTTGTTTGGTCATAGGTTGATCCAAAGAACGAGAGTTACCAAGTAAGCTAGGCAACTATCTTTACCCCTCAACCGATCTTACCTCAGACATGCCAACATTCAATACTTACTCATTGTCCTGAGACAGCTAATCAAAATGAATACGGCTTGAATCCGGAGATGTTTGGTTCATAAATTAAAATTATGTAATTAGAATTATTTTTTATTTACGTATATTTTTTATGAGAGAAAATACTATAATAAATTATGAATCATGATTTAAATCATTATTTGAATCCTACAATTAAACATCCCTTATCTTTGAGACTACCCTTAGGACTCTATAATCATTAATTTATCAGTGTGTGACTGCTCAAAACAATGAACTTTTTTGCTGGCCAAAAAAAAAAAAGTTCTTTGTTTTTTTTTTAGCCAGTAAAAAGGTTCATTGTTTTGAGTAGTCAATTATTAGTATAATAAAACTCAATTTTTGAAGGGTAATTAAATATACAGTGGTAATTTTACTCTTACAAAACTAAGAGAAATTGTATATGAAATACATTAACAGTACACTGTAATTAGTGTATTACAAAAGTTAAGAACAAAAAGATACAGGAAGTGGGTAACTGTACGCAAGTAGTGTCTATCTAGCCATTTTACATTACATCGTTCTTTTTTTTTTTTTTTTTTTTTTTTTTTTTTTTTTGTTGAGAATGAGGGTAATAGACAAGTTAAGATAGCAATAAAAATTAATACGCCATGATTATAAATAGGTCAGTTAAAGAGTAAATACATATTTACACTCAATTAAAATTACAAAATAATCCCTGTACAAAAAATTGCAAAAGAACCCCATTAATTCCTCTCTTCTATCGCGCGCTCTCTTTCTTACTCTCAGACTCTCTCTCCTCAATCTCTTTCTCTCTCTCTCACACACACACACACTCTCTCTCGTGGATCCGCTCCACGGATCTCCTTTGCAAGCTTGCCACCATGAACATTTGAACATTGGTTTCACGAAGATCTACAACCATCAGCTTTGGGAGGAGCTTTCCGTCGCGATGAATTTCTCGTCATTTGTCGATGATCGGAGACGCTGCCGTCGTCTTCCTTCGCAGCTCCGGCAACAGCCTATAGAAGCAACATCTCACAGCTCCGACGATGGTTTTTCATCGGCCCGGTGACGGTGACGAATTCGTGAGCAACAACGTTCTCTGTCAGAGAGAGTGAGAGACGACGGAGCTTAACTAGATTCGCAATGGAGGAAGCCGACTGTCGATCAGATGGAGCTCGAGTGATGACCATTGACGGCGACGGCGGTAGCTAGAAGCTCCGACAATGGCAATTGGGCCGCTGGATTTGAAAAAATAAGATAAACAGGAAAAATAAAAATCTTACAATGAAGGATAAAATGGGAAAACAAAATAGTTAAGGCCTATTAATTTTCAATGTTGACCTATTTACTACTAATGGTTTTAAATGTCGGCCTATTTATTCTAATTTCTCTTTCTTCTTTTTTTTTTTTTTTTTTTTTTTGTATTTTTTTTTTTTTTTTTTTTTTTTTTTTTTTTTTTTTGGGTATTATCGATTGTGTTGGTAACTACTGATTTAAATTAAACATGTTGAATTTAACTAGCAATATTGCATAGACCCTATGTCATAATCGGTGAGAAATACAACATGTTTAATGCAGTGTCAATGGGGCCCTATTTCATAACCAACGAGTATCATTTTTTAATGCAATGTCAATGTGACCCTATGCCAATGAGTATTAGAGCATGTTTCATGCAGTGTCAATGCTAAATTTTGGTATCAATATAATGTTATTTTTTGGACTATTCGTTCATATGTTAAGTTTTTTTTAATATTAAGGATTTACATCTTTATTAAAATTAGGTGGATGACTGATTTTGATCACTTTTTTCATTAATTGCCGCACTTTTTTAGTTAAATGTCCATTTTTTCGTTTTGGGTTTTACAATAGTCAATAACTGATGTGCCCAAGTTAATCATTAATTTACTAATGATTTATCAATCTCTTTTTTAAAGTTGTTTAAAAATTAAAAGTTTGTTTTTTAAGTTTAAAGCTTAATAGTTATGAATAAAAAGTAGTTAACATTTGAACTATTATGCACTGAACCACAAAATTAAATAAGACGTCATTTTTACCCTATACTTTTCTCAAATATATAAATGTTAATGACATTTATATTGAAGATGATTTCGTAAACGTCCCCTATTATGGATTGAATGAATGATTGAGTAAAAAAAAAGTTGTTAATTAAGAAATTTCCTCCAACCAAATATATTGATTATTAAGTTAGGATAACTAGCTAGTAGTCTGATTAGCTAAAGAAAAAATAAAAATAAAAAAGTAGCTAGTACAGTAACAATTTATTTAATATAAAAAAATCATTCAATCGAGTGCAAAGGAGGAAATTTGTTTGTATTTCCAAATTTCTTCTCGTGTGGGCACTAGTACAGTAGTAACCTCACACAAACAAAACATTTTTTTTTTAAATAGCTTCATTTGTCCTAATTCATTCGTTTATACACGTACTTTACACAAAAGCATCAAAAGTACAACTTATTGTCGAATTTGCATTGATGAGAAGGCTCGTTAACATTCAAAAGTAATGTCTCTTTCGTTTTGTTGATTCGAGTTTAAAATTTGAATTGAGATGTAATTTTATGTGAGAACTTTTTACTGTAACAAAAAAGTTAGATGTGACTGTTTGTGAGAACTTTTTACTGTAGCAAAATTTGAATTCTAAACTCGAATCAACGAAACCACATAATTCTCTTTTGAGATTTAATTGTGAAAAAAGCCTCAGCAAGTTTACAATTTTTTTATATAAAAAATACACATAAATTAAAAATAATTCTAAATCATACTTCTAAATTTATAAACTAAACGTCTAAATATCAGATTCAAATTCCTAGCGCCACCAATAATATTTAAAAAAAGGGAAAAAGAACAACAACAAAAAAAGCACATGACTCTTGATAAAGTTGGATTAAAAAAGATGCGCTCGAGTGCTGATTGGCTCAAGTTAATTTGGCCGTCAAACAAAGACTTTCGTTGAAGAATTTCCACGAACTTGCCTGTTGGCCATACTACAAAGATTTCTGATTTAGATTTTCTACAAAGTACCAATGAAATAGTAATATTATGGAATCCGAATATATAGAAAATAAGCAAGAGTATAGTGTACTATGAACCTAAAGGTATTTAAGACCCATTTAATTTACTGATTTGAGTTTTTAATTCAAATTGAGATGTGACTTTATGTGAGAATTTTTTACTGTAATAAAAAAATTAAATGTGACTGTTTCTGAGAGTTTTTTACTGTAATAAAACTCAAATTCTAAACTCAAATCTGTAAAATAAACGGAGCCTTACTAATGCGTTTGGAGTGAGGATCTATGTCATGATTCGGATCATGACTCGTGACTCGCTACAGTGTTTTCTCTCATAAAAAATACACGTAAATTGAGAATGATTCTGAATCCATAAATCAAATGTCCTCGTGATAGGAAATGACCAAAATCATCAAATAGGTGCATAACTTGAACTAAAATTTTGGTTGGATTATCCAAAGGGGTACGGATTTAAAAAATAGGTAAATGAACTTGTCATTATATATCAGCCACGTATTTGTAATAAATACCATGCATGTAAGGCAGAAATAATACAAGAGCCTTCTTTCTGAAAAAAAAAAAAAGAGGAAAGAAAAATGGAAAAGTCTCAGAACCATGCAATATCCCGTGTTTAGATTAGTATCTCTAAAAAGAAGAAAGGAAGGCGCTTAAAAGAATCTAAAAATCAACACGAAAAGAGAGAGAGGGACACCTCAAACTTAGCAGAGCAAGCGGGTCTCTCTCTCTCTCTCTCTCTTTTTGGAGTAGTGAGAATGTATCAAAAGATACAATGTTTTCTTTTATTCATGGTAGAAAGAAATCCAACCAAGTATAAATCATGTGATGTAAGAAAAACAACACGAGATTTATTTAACTGCCTTGAAAAAAAATTAAAAAAGACATAAAAATTCTAAGATCATAAGATTATTGAAGATATTATTTCGGACCTATAAAATATAAAAATATAAGAGAAGGTGTAAAGATATTAATACTGAAATGGTCCAATACCAAGGACACATGTTGATTGGTGTGATATATATACTCAAGTAAAAAAGAATACTTTATAAGATGCGATGTTCTTATTTTAGTATACAATATATTTTTTATATTTTTATTTATAATTATACTTTTATTAAATGCAAGTCTTGTGTTAAAATATAATTATTTTTTATACTGTTTTTCTTCTTTTTATTAAAAAACGATTCTTATAGCTATATATAATTTATGGTATTAATTGCTCATACATAATATAGAACTATTCTTTCCTTTTATAAATACTGTTTTTCTTCTTTTTATTAAAAAACGATTCTTATAGCTATATATACATAATTTATGGTATTAATTGCTCATACTATATTATGGAACTATTCTTTCCTTTTGAGAGTTATAAAGTAGTGTCAGTTTTTTTTTTTTTTCATACGCCAATTCAAAAAAAAGGTTTCAATTATTGGTATTTATATTATGAATTTTTCTAAATAAGTTATCAAAAGTCTCTTTTATGAAAATTATAAGTAATTTATCTGTATAAGAGTTTCAAAAGTTATTTTATTAAGTTTTTGGCTCTCGGTAGTTTAAAAGTAATCTATTATATATTAGGGTCGATAATATAGGTCATGATACGATAACACGAATTGAAAACAGCATAAATTTTGTAGGTTAAATAAATAAATAAAAAGAGACCCATGTCATATTTGGGTCGACACAAAATTGACACGAAAAATACGGGTCAATTTTGGGTTAAACCTATCTAACCCAAACACGGAACGAAATTCATAAAAAAAAATTAAAAAATATATTTTTTGTTACATATTTTAGATTTTATTATGAATATGTGATATCATGATAGTTATTCTTAAAATCTTATACTATAACTTGCTCAATTTTGATGGATGTTATCGTATTTTAAAGTGGTATGAATTTTAAGTTATTTCTAATGTGTAAAAAACTCAATAAATGTATGTAATATTTGTGTCAATTTCGGGTTCATGAGTCATTTTTGAGTCGTGTTATGTTTGGATTAACTGTAAATTTAGAAAAAAATAATCAAAACATGACACGAATACGAGTACATGTGGCACGAATTACTACTCCTATCTATTATTATGTCTCTTTTTATGAGAGTTTCACAAGTAAAGATGAATTTTATTATTATTGTGCATACATGTGGTTCTTAGTAAACTATATCTTCTGTTATTTATTCTCTTTTATTTTCATCATCTCGGCAACATACTCTGAATACAGAATATAAAACGAATGGAAGGATTTTTTCTCTTCCTTCCTCGTATATGTTGTTCACTTTTTCTTAGTTGAAATTCACCACTTTGCAGGATCTTTTCAACCATGTTGATTGCTATCCTTCTTTTAAGATAAGTCTCGTTATATTTTTTCTTTTTTATTGTATTATTATTTACTATATATTTTATTTTCTATACTAATTATGCTATTGGTGATCCCTAAGTATTTGCTGGTGCGTAATTCTTTTCCATTGTTGCTGCTATCTTATGTCTTTTCTTGTTCCGGACAATTTGGTTATATGATTTTACTCTTTTTTTTATTCGGGAATGGTTTGGTTTACATTAATAGTTAGATCTTTGTCTATCACGGATCGTCTTTGTATTTAGAATACTTTCTACCTATCCTAAAAAAAAGTTAGTTGGTGTTATATTATTTTTGTTTGGAAGGAAAAAAAAAAAAAAAAAAAAGGCCAGTAGCTGTAATTAGAATTTTGACTATTTGTTTGAACCTTTTTTTTTTTTTTTTTTGTATAATGAGTGGAAATTTTTTTTTTATTTGTTATAGAATTGAATGGAAAATGTGTTGCACAATACAACGACGCAGACTCACAATATACACGCAATGTACCTTTTTTTTTCTTCCTTTTGCTTATAAGCCCTCTTTGTCTGCCCGTAATGGGAACTAAAAACTAGAAAAAGTATACACAGAGAGAAGATTTGACGAGAAATACAAATATCTGCGGTTTGCAATGAGAAATTTCAGTTAGAAAGGTAAAACTGCTGCAACTACAAATTGGAAAAATACTCTAGAAAAAAAAAAGTAAGGGAAAAAGAGAAAAAATCAAGTGGGTTGGATTCTGAAAGATCAACTTTATGAGATGTTTGTTTTAAGAGTTCGTTCTTAGTTCTGTATTATAATTCTTAGTTCTTTAAAATATTTTTTTTCTCTTAAAAAATTTAAATTTAAAAAATTAAAATAATAAATCGTGATTCTGAATTTATAAACCAGACTTTTTAAGGGCTTATTTAATTCGCTGATTTGAGTTTTTAATTTAAGTTAAGATGTGATTTTATGTAAGAGTTTTTTATTGTAGTAAAAAAATTAAATGTAATTATTTATAAAATTTTTTTATTATAATAAAATTTAAATTTTAAACTTAAATTAGTGAAATAAATGGAGCCTAAAACACTCAAATTAATAAAGCCAATGATCTTGAGGGTATATCTGTCCTAATAACAGAACTGCTGAGTCTGAAAAAACCCAGTGCACTTTTTAAAGAAAAGTACGCGGTTTGCTTCCGCCGTAACACATAAAACATCGTCCATAAAAATATTTACACGATATTCTGCATGTGACGAAAGGATTGCGCGGTGGCTGTGTTACCTGTGTAGCAGGACGGGAAAAAAAAATAAAGACAGAGAAATTGTTGCGGCGTCCTCTTTATTCTTATTTTGTGAACTGCATAAGTGGAATATAGCCTGGGGAAAAAAAAAAAATAAGATTATTTCTTTTCCAAACAAAATATCTATATATATTTACTGGGCAAATGAGTAATTGCGATAGGTATCTCTCTTTTTCTTTTCTTTCTTTTTCTGTTTTTGGGTAAGAAATGAGCGGCCACAAGCACTTTTTTTTTTTTTTTTTTTTTTTTCTTCCTTTTAAGAGGGGCCATAAGCACTTGCCTATGAAAACTCGGGTTTACTGGAATATAGATAAGACGGTGTGTGCCACACGTGATGTGAACCTTATTTCATAGATTTTATCCAAAACCTATTTTTCCACATGACAATAATGCCATGAACCCCAAATGGAAACACAAGAAACATTCAAGAATAATGTCTCTAATGCCCTACAGTCATATATACTTTTCTTTTTCAATTTAATTTGTTGATCAAAGCTTAATAAGAAGTCTGTAACGTAATTAAAGGAATGGGTGAGGAAAAAAAAATGGATTAGAAAATCCAAACCATGAAACATGCAGTAATTGTCCCGAAACTTCACGAGCAAACTATAAGTTGTTTTTGACTACAAGCACTAGAATTATAGATAAGAGCGATATTCAATCATAAAAAAGAAGTATGGAGTACTATAGAAACTTAGCGTTGTTGTTGGTGCGTTAAGCATATATCTTGTTCCACACGAACAATTTAAAAAGTATTCCTTTTTTTTTTTAAAAGACGGTCAACACAAGCTAACTACTATTATTATTATTATGAATAAACGGAAAGAAATCTGAAAGGGTTGAAAAGGACTCCGTTACTTCGAGAAGTAAGGAATGGTAGGTACTTGGAAGGTTGTAGTGCCGTTTCGTGGAAAATCGTAATATATCCAGTAAAACGCACTACGTACGTTGGTGCTTACGAAGCATATTTCCTACGTTCTACGCTTTTACAGTGTGTTTCACTTCTGCTGACTCGCTTCCTTAATCCCCACTAGCTTTGTAAAACCTTTCATACTCAAACCACTAGCTTTTTATGCTCATGATCTCACGCGAGTTCGTAGAGCGTGGCGCGCAAGCTCCCATTATTATTTGTTAAATGTCCATATCAATTATGAATGATCACTTTTCTTTCTCTTTTTTTTTTTCTTTGATTGAGATATACATGTAAATTACTGTTATTATCTTCTATTTTTAAATATTGTGTTTTTCAAAAAAGAAAATAATATGGACAAATTTTTTTTAGAGCGTTCTCGTAATTTTCAAACGAAAACTACTAGAAAGGAAAAGAAATTCACTAGAGAAAAAAAAAAGCCAAATAATTCTTTAAAATGTTTAATTAATGAAGTATTCCTTTGCTAATCATTTATTTTTTTTAGAAAAAAAAAGAGGAATATAATGTAAGAATAAGAAACGAGGCTGAAAATAATAAGTGTGGAAGAACAAAGAAGGAAATGTGAGAAAAGGAAACAAGCCCAAAAACAATTTTTGTTTTTTAAAAAGGAAAGTAAAAGGAAGCGCGTGTCCTTACTCGAATGGCGCGACTGACTTGGCATGGCGAATAATAGAAAGTTTCTGGAATTGTCAAAAAGCGTAACTCGCAACTTAACATATTCGCTCACCGCAAAAGACTTGTTCACCAAGTTTTGCTGCTCCAACGCGGTGATCAAACGCGGTGACGCACGCTTTTACGAAGGCGGCAACACACTCAAATAGTCAATACCCCCCCACTTGGACCACGCCATCCGCTTCCTCATTCCCCAAGAAACCCCGAAGGGCTTATCCGTCATTTCAAAATCCCCACGTCAGCAGAAAGTCAAAACTTATCTAACTCAATCAAAGCATCCCGTCCTTCCCTCTATAAATACCCCCAACACTCATTCCCTTTTAACGGCATCAAAATTTGCGTCTAACTAACATTTCAACAACTTGTTTGATTTACGAGTTCAGCCATGAAGAGAGGAAGAGATTTGGATTTGGACACGGCCAACTGCTTAATGTTACTGTCGAAAGTCGGCGACACAAAAGCCAACGTTAATGATAAGGTCGATGATAATCACTTCGTGGTGATCAAGAACGAAACAATATCGCCGGGTCGAGTTTTTACGTGCAAGACATGCAACCGGGAGTTCCCGTCGTTCCAGGCGCTGGGAGGGCACAGGGCCAGCCACAAGAAGCTGCCGAAGCTGTTCTCGGCCGACGAAGCGCTGTCGCCGGCGGCCTCGCCGCCGAAGCCGAAGACGCACGAGTGCTCCATCTGCGGCCTCGAGTTCGCCATCGGGCAGGCCCTCGGCGGACACATGAGGAGGCACAGACAGCAAGTGGCAGATCACCATGATCAGCCTGCAGTTGCACGTGACAGACAATTATCCCATGATCATGATGATGATGATTATAAGGCGGCGGCACAGCTGGTGCCGGTGCTGAAGAAGTCGAGCAGCAGCAAGAGGATTTGCTTGGATTTGGATTTGGATTTGCGTTTGGGGCCTCCTGGGAGTCACTATAACGACTTGAAGTTGCGGTTGATGGGTCCCACTTTGGCCGGCTGTTAATTCTTTAGTTATTCATTCAGATTACATACATGTTCATATATCATCAGTAGGTTTTTTTTTTTTTCCCCCTTTTTTGTTGGGTCTAGTAGTACTTCCGGATTCTTTTATAATATTTTGATATATATCTTTTGTATTGATCATGTTTATATTGGGATATAGAGAATTGGGGATTCCTTTTCTTCTTTGCGAGCCGGTTTTAATTTTGATTGATTCCTATAATCTCTTGTCGGTTTAGTTTTATGTTTTTGTTTTAGATTAATTCTAGAAATAATATATCGTGTTTTTGTTAAAACAATATGGATATCCTATTGAATTGCTCTTGTCCCACCTTCATACCAGAAAGTGAGAGAAGGCTCCACTGAAAGAGAGAGGGAAACAGAAAGGAAAAGGAAAAAGGAGCATATAATAAATTACCTTACGTGAAAATCTTATGCATAATAATTAGCAATAATGGTTACGGAAAAACAGGGATTCTACGCGTTTTAGCGAAAATACAGATATAGATCATATACGTACATATGTACTGTACCTCATTAGTAAACTCATATATAAATCTCAAATTGAATTATTGTGCGTACGCATTAATTTCTCGGCAAGAAAATCAAGATTAATATATTAATTGAAAGTTGATTCTGCTTCACTCTTAATTCTTATCATTTATAAGTGTAAGTTTAAAGTGTTTTATTTTATAAATAAATAAATTTATATATATTATAATATTATATGTTACTGGAAATTAAAAAATTGACGTATAAAGATAACAAAACGGTGTGTGTAAATTAGCATTAAAACAATGAAAATTAATCTTATATTTTATTGTGTTTTATGTGATTGTATGTAGGTCGACTGTGGTTTGATATATAATTCAATTTAAGATGAATTACGATACGTGAGTTTAAAGTAGAAGTTAAAAATTTGAAACGGAAAAATTCATGGATGGATTCAATACTAGCTCTTTTTCTTTTTCCTTTTTTTTTTTTTTTCCTTTTTCTAAATACGAAATTAGCTTTTACTTCCCATGTTTCTTGATTAATAGTGCCTAAAATTATTACCCTCCAAGAGAACTTAGGCAACGTCTATTGACAAATAGCTATTTGGAGGGACAATTAAGGAGACAAATTAATGTAACATATGTTAACTCATGTCAATTAGACAATCTTTAATGCAAATAATAATGCCAATTGTATATTTATCATCAAAAAGTGTGATATAGTAGTTATTTTCATTTTTACTCCAATGCATAATGTTATTTGAAATGTTAAATTTTTTTTTTTTTTATAATTATTAAGCTTTGAAAGTTGTAAAAATAAACTTTTATGTTTAAAATAATTAAAAAATGTAAAAGTTACCATGATTACATGAAAAAGTAAACATTTCAACTAATAGCAATTAAATGCTAAATTTCTCATATGTTATACTCAGTGAGAAATTTGCCACAAAACATAGCACATGAAAAATTTGGCACAATAAATAACATTGCATTGGAGAGTATTTTTTGCATTCAAATGCTAAAATTGCAATTGGCACATCAATTATAGCATATGTATTATACCTTTTCTTTTAAAGGCCTAAAATAAAATATAAAAGACAATAAAAAATTACGTTTCTTTATTTATTTATTTTCTTATACAACGAATTCTATAAATACTGGGTTCAGTCATGGTGATGATGAAGATGAACCTAGAAAGACCAGCCGAGATATGATTATGAAATTTTTGCTTTGCGCCATCCCGTCATCTTAATGCATTTTTGTTGCCGACTTATTTCGACTTTCTCTATTTCCCTCTCGGCATAATCAAAATAAGGGTTAATCAAAATAAGGGTTGAAGTTCCATGGAGAGAAAACAAAAAAAAAAAAAATTGTCATAATCTAAGAAGGAAGTAAGTTTGGGATATATAATCAATAATCTCTATCGCTGGTGGTTCTACTTCTATAGGGCGGTCTTGAATCGATGACATTGATTATTCTCCTTCTTCATGTTGTATTTCGTGCAGTAAGTTCCAGTACCACTCTATAACTTGCTCTATTTCTTAAAGAAGAGTCAATAACTGATCTTCTACGTAATCTCTTCCATTTCCTGGGTCGTCCACTAACGTACACGCTAAATTCTTATGTTTTCCATGTGTAGTACTTTGAACAAAAAGAAATCTACCAAATGAAACTTCTTATCTAAATCAAATTTTTTTATAGGCCTTTTAACTTGACAATTTTACTAACTTTGATTTCGATAAGAATTAGGATTCCTAGTATATGACTAACTCTGATTAGGGTTTTTTTTTATCTTTTTCTTTTTTTCCTTTATTTTTTTATTTTTTATTTTTTTTTCTCTTGATTAATGCATATGCGCTTATTCTATGTCTATCAAAATTAAAATGTAAAGATACGCCATTAGTTACGGACTTCTAATACAACTTTATATATAATACTTTTTCTTTAAAAAGCCTAAAATTAAATATAAAAACTGATGGGAAAATTCCATTTCTATGGATTTTTTGTACAGCGAATTCTTTGAGCACTTAAAAAAAATTTAGTACTAGGTTCAGTAAGAGTGTACATCTTTATCAATATATAATACAAAATATTAAATAAATCCAAAAAAATAAACATATCATATATAGATATCAGGCCCGTTTACTTCGCTAATTCGAGTTGAGATATGACTGTTTCTGAGAGTTTTTTACTGCAGTAAAAAAGTGAGATGTGATTATTTTTAAAAACTTTTTACTATAACAAAACTCAAATTTTAAACTCGAATCAGTTAAATAAACTGAGCCATCGATTATTTGAGTACTCATAAGAGAAGTACTTAATCCTATATACAATTTCTCATAAAAGACAGACTTAAACAGAGAGAGAAAAGAGACTTTTTTTTTTTTTCACTTCAAGAGAAGAGACTTATGCATGATTTTTCTCTCCCCTTTTAGATGAATACTTTGTTTGCATGAATATTACGACCAGTACTAACGCGCAAGCCCTTAATTCTTTGTTGCGCAAACGCGCAAACGTACCGGAAAAAAGCAGCTGTTTATTTAAGATCTTGAATATGGTGGATTCTATGACATCTAATAAGTCCTCTCTCTCTCTCTCAATTCAGCAAAAAAAAGTCCTCTCTCTCTCTCTCTCTCTCTCTCTAAATGACTACGTCTAATAATTCTGTGTTGCAATACTACGTGTTACCGAGGTGCATGATATCAAATTCGATATTTATATTGCAATCTTATATCAATTACTTGCGAAATATGGGAGGGTGCTTGGAATTCCTAAAGCTACTAGCCAATATTATAAATACCCATGGCCCTCGTGGGCATAATAGAATTACAAAGTTCTTGACAAATCAATTGATATCATATACATATCGAACGTCAGCATACAAATATACCCCCTAATTAATTAATTATACATAGCAACTAAGCATATAATGTTCGTCTATATATCCTACCTACCTTTAAGATATTATGATAATTACATGAAGCGCCGTTAACAAAATTCTTTTTGGAATACATAAGAGCAGCTTGTTATGCTAAGGAAAGAAAATAAACATATATAAATCTAGAGGTGTTCATCGAATCCGTCAATTCGTCCTATCTGTATAATTCAATTTAATCCGACGGACCGAATTGGATTGAAAGAATTTTGTATTAATAACGGATTAAGATCTTTCCAATTTAAAATTACAGATTAGATGTGATTGAGCATTTCTCATAATCCACCAATCTAAAATATATATATATATATATATTTTTTATTCTCTATATTTTTAAATAGCGCATAATGGATTTTTGTCAATTATTGATAGCATGCATAATGGATTTTTCAAGAACTTGAATTTTATGTTACATCTTGTGTCAAATACTTAAATTTCATGTTAGATTTTGTGTTGTAATGAGCAGATTTTGTAGAGCCATTTTCATTTTAGATTATGTTATGTTTGCATTTAATTTTGTTATTGATTTTTTTTTTTTTTTGAAAATATTGAACATAAAGGGGCTATAAGAGTCAAGGTACAAAATGTAAGTCGATCTGTGGAATCTGTTGTTTTCGGATTGGATTGAGGATTGATAACGAGAGTTAAGATTTTCTCAATTCGCAGTAATAGATTAAATTACGGATTGACTCCTAATTTGCACGTGTAATTCGGTTCACAAACACCCTACTATATAACTTAGATGGAAAAAATAGAAAGAAAAAGCGACGATCTTTCACTTAATGTATTTAGTAAGAATTTTCTCTCTAATTCTTTAATTGAGTATTAGAGATTACAAATGGGGTTATTTGAAAGATTTAAAATCATTTAACCGATTTGAAGGATTTAAAATCTTTCTAGCTGCACTTTTTTTTCCCTCAATTCTCTTAACTGAAAAACCATAGATCTAAAAATCCTTCAACTTTTCTTTCAGATCAAACAAGCCCTATGACACATGTATTTTTTTGTGCTCTACCAACAATACATTATACATATTCTAAAAGAGAGTCAGATTTGTTAATGTTTACTGTACAGTGTTATGAACAGTATTTTCCCTATTTTTTCCTCATTATTTGAGATATTCCCGTGTGTATCCTTTTACACTACTGTACAGTGTTCTCCCCATTTTTTTCCTCCTCATTTGAGATATTCCCATGTGTATCCTTTTACATTGAATAATTTATGTGTTTTTATGTTTATGCCCTTTTCTTAATTTGTTGTTGCTTGGGGCATTTTTATCCTTTTATTGATTAAAAGCCTTAAGGGATGTTTGTTTCATGTATTCATCTCTGATTCTGAATCATGATTCATAGTTCTCTACAGTATTTTTCTCTCACAAAAAAACACACGTAAAACGAAAATAGTTCTGAATCCATAAACCAAACGTCCACTTACTCAAAAATGGAACTTAAAAAAAAGAAAAAGGAAATAAAAGAAATAATTAATGTGGGATAGCTTTTTCAGTTGTTTTTCTGGCGAGAGAGAGATGGACGTGTAGGAAGTTGGTTTATTTCTGCTGAGAGAGAGATAGAGTGATTTGTTCATCGTGTATTTTTCCGTTTTGCTAGAAAAATGGTTTTTCCTCTTCTTCCTTCACTGTCTGAATTTGGTTGTTCTAGATGTTGGTATTTTTTTTTTCCTTCTCTCGGTTTTTCAGATTTTTTTTGTTCTTCAAATTTCTTTTTCTTCTATCGGTTTTGAATATTGATATTTTTCTTCATATTTCTTTTCTCCTTTACAAATAGGGTTAATCATGTTGCTTTTCTTATTCTTTTCCACCGCCGAGTTTTCTCTTCTTGCCTTTGAAATCTCTTGCTCTCTCTGTTCCCTTTTCCATTATTTTCTTATATTTCTGCTCTATTTTCTTCGCACATATATGGATTTCTTTGCCTTTTTTTTAAAGAAATTTTCTTCTTTTTTTTGCTCTTAAGCGAACGTTTTTTTTTTTCAATTCTATTTGTTTTTTCACTGAGTCTTCTATTTGTTTCCATTTTTTTCTTTTACATTTTTTTTGGTGTTGCTGGTTTGTTCTTTTCTCTTTCCATGTTTGTTTACCATACATGTTCTTCGCTGGTATTTACGTCTATTTGTTGCGGAAAATTTTTATTTTAACAAAAAAATTTCCCTTTACAGATGAGGTTAGATCCATCGCCTAAAATTTTATCATCTTTCTTTTGAAAGCTCTTACTTTTGTGTTCCCTCTTTCATCATTTACTGATTTAGTTTCTATTTTCTTCTATAATGATATTGTTTCTTTCTTAGATATTTCTCCGAATAGTTTAGTTTTTTTCTTCTTTGACTTTATTTTTTAAAAAATAATATGTGTTCAATTTTGAGTTAATTTTTTTTTCTTATTTGTATACATTTAGTTTTGCATTTCTTAAAATTTCTTTCCATGATTTAGGTTCTTTTTCTGGAATATTTTATTTTAAGAGGGTTTGTTTTCTTAGGGTTTTCCTTTAATCTTTTTTTAAGAATTTTCGTTCCTAAATTTTTTGGTTTTCTTTTTCTGGAATATTTTGTTTTAAGAGGGCTTCTTTTCTTTGGGGTTTTCATTTAAACTTTTTTAAGAATTTTCGTCCCTAATTTTTTTTTTTTTACTTTCTGTAAAATTTTTTCCCTCATTATTTATTTATGATTTCTTATTTTTTTTGTTGAATATTTTATCTTGAGTTTTCTTATGTATTAATAAGGCTGATTTATAGTATATGTATTATTCTTATAAATTTACAGGTATATATCATTTCCTCCCGTTTTGTATAACAGATATCTATTATCTTACTGTCGGTAGTTTATTGGTTTTGTTTTGCGGTGAAAGTCATGCCTTATGATACCTGTCATAATATATTCATTATTCTAACTGATTTTATTTTGCAGCAGTTTGAATCGGAGATTGAGCAAAATTTGTTAATATTATGTTTTGACACGTATATGTCATTATCTTTAGTTATGTTTAATCGAAATCTGATTTCTTATTGTTCGTTCTTTATTGGTTATATTATGTGGTGCAATCCATACTTCATGACACATGCCATAATATAATCATCACCTTAATTGATATTTATTTGGATGATTTTCTGTCGGTCTTCCATTAAAATTTTAGTCACTTTATGTATATATATTGGTCTTTATCTTATAATCGTTCTTCATATATTACATTATATCCTTCTTATCCTTATTTATTTTCTTACAGTTTCAAAATATTAATGGTATTAGACTTTTCTTACTATTTCTACTGCGTCTTGGATATTCTGTTAATACCTTTCCCTTGTTGAGTTTTTAACGTCGAGTTGTTTTGTCTGCCTCTCTTTCATGTGCCATATTTGGTCTTCTATTACATCTGTTCTGTTCAGTATCCTTCTTTCACATAAGTACTATATTTGTAGTATTTATATGTGTTTCCTAGTTGTTTTAAATATATATAAATATATTTTGGATTCTAATACTGCATGTGTATATATTTATTATACAACATTATATACCGCAACAACGCACGATTTTCTTCTAATAGAACAAAAGGTAATAATATAACATATTTATTAGAAAAGGAAAACAACAAACAAATAGAACTTTGTTCTGAAGTCTGCTATAGATCGCCAAATATGCAACGAATTTTTTTAGGGTTACAGACAAGTCCTGGAGAATAATTATATAACAATTAATACCTGGTCAGAGTGGTTTAAGAGAGCTCTGAAAGAAAAAATAGCTAAAAGGAGAAATAAAAGGGGCATCATACCAGATTATCAAAACGCATATGTAATCAACAAATTGAAAATCTTCATGATAATATTCTTCGTCATCTCATCTCAGCATGATCTTTTTCTTTGCAGTCGTCCTTGTCCTCATTTCTAGCTCCTTCCTGTGTTATAATATTGACATTTAACATATTGGGAGTACTTTCATTGCAATATCACATTCTTTATAATCATCGCGGACCTCTTTACAATATCCATAACCATAACACGTATAATCAACAAATTAAAAATCTTCGTAAAGAAATATAAATATTCAAACTAAGGGTGTGTTTGGTAGATGAAATCAGAACTATGATTCTAAATTATAATTCAGAATTAGTGTTTGTTTACAGTGATTTTGAATTAATATTTGGTTTAGATGATTCTGAATCTGATGTGATGTTTTAAATTAGTTTAAATAATGATTCTAAAACCACCTCATTCTTGATTTAAGGTGATTTAAACCTCTGATTCTGAACCATGATTTCAAAATCATGATTTGAATCTAAACTCATAAATTATAGTTATAGTTTTAAAATTATAATTAAAATCACCTTAATTTAAATTCTCGTATCAAACGAATTCTAAAACTTTGAACAATATATAAAACAATAACACTGATGGGTAAAACTTTCAAAAATACATAAAACAATAAAAAAAAATATGTTATATTAACTTTCAAAAATATATAACACTGATGGCTAAAACTTTAGGTACACATTAGAGTAACTATTAAAATTAAATTTAATATAAATACAGGGACACGCTAACGTGTGTGGATCGTTTCAGAATGTCAGCCACTCGTCTGGTTGTGATTGGCGACAAATTCCAACAACAGAAACGCATTTGATGACGTAAGATTGTGCAGAGGTCTAACTGGGCGAGCGAGAAGGTTGCACCGGTTATTAGTGGTGAATACTGAATATTGTACTGTTCACTTGGTATTTCTGTAAATAAAATCTCTTTCAAATGCATTATTGTCAATTCAACCTTGTTTAATGATATAATGTTATTAATGTATGTATCTGATGACGTGTCAATGACGCAGTAACAATGGTTGCGCGGCGATTAGGACGAAGGGAGCTCGGTAACAATTTTTTGTTTCAGAATCAATTTGTTATGGGGAAACGTGCCAGAAACTAGCAAGTAAGAAAAGAATTTGACTCCGTTCGCTTTGTAAATTTAAATTTTTAATTTAAGTTAAGATGTGATATTTTTAAAAACTTTTAACTATAATAAAAAAAAATTAGATGTGACATTTTTTAAAAATTTTTAACTGTAAAAATCTAAAACTAAAAACTTAAATCAATAAAATGAACGAAGCCTTCATAACTTTACTGTTAGGTCTCCGATTGATGCGATTTTTCTTTCTATGTGCTCGTAGCGACAGAACCGAACAAAACAAGATACATATTGACTATATTATTTTTGACAGAGCATTATCAAATTCGGTAGATATTCTACTGTTTGTATAATATATTGTAGAACGATGACCATATATTTTTAAAATTTCAGGCTTATTCATTTGCACCCAAACTCAAAAAAAGTTTGAACTCAAGTTACATTTTATTCAAGTTATACATGTTTTTTTTGTAAAATTTGAGTTTGAACTTGAGCTTTAACTTAAGTTTATGGCTAAAATTTGAGTTTGAACTGACTTTTAACTTAAGTTTAGGGCTAAAATCTAAATTCAAATTCTCTATTCAAGTCAAGTTCCTCAACTCAAACTCAAGTTAATGAACATTATTTTTTCTATTCTTTAAAATGCCATAACTTTTTCGTTTTAATTCCGATTGAGATGATTTTTTTCTATGCGTTCACAAGGAAGAGACGAATAAAACCTCACTCATATACCCTATTAAAATTTTCCATCACTGTTGAGTTTTTATTAAAATGCTATCCAAATACAAATTCAAGTTTTGACTCACCCAAACACAAACTCAAATAGATTCTCAATAAACCATAACTCAAATGTACACATCCAAATACAAACTCAAATTAGAGTCTCATCTCAAACAATACTCAAATACACCTTAACTCAAATCAACATCTTAACTCAAGTCACCCTAACTCAAAAAATGTAAATGAACACAAGCCCTTCATAACTTTACCGCAATAACTCTAATTGAATCGAAATTTTTTTTCTATGTGTTCGTATCGATGAGCCGAATAATACAATATCTGTATTGATCACCATATTAATTTTCACAGAGCACTGTCATATTCAGTAGATATAAAATTGCACATGTAACGTGATGTAAAACAAGGTTTATATGTTTTGAAAAAGTTAAAATTTGTACGTTGGATATTCAATTGATGCGATTTTCCGTTCTATGTGTTCGTAGTGACTAACCGAACTAAAAATTTTTCGGTAACAATTTTTTGTTTCAGAATCAATTTGTTATGGGGAAACGTGCCAGAAACTAGCAAGTAAGAAAAGAATTTGACTCCGTTCGCTTTGTAAATTTAAATTTTTAATTTAAGTTAAGATGTGATATTTTTAAAAACTTTTAACTATAATAAAAAAAAATTAGATGTGACATTTTTTAAAAATTTTTAACTGTAAAAATCTAAAATTAAAAACTTAAATCAATAAAATGAACGAAGCCTTCATAACTTTACTGTTAGGTCTCCGATTGATGCGATTTTTCTTTCTATGTGCTCGTAGCGACAGAACCGAACAAAACAAGATACATATTGACTATATTATTTTTGACAGAGCATTATCAAATTCGGTAGATATTCTACTGTTTGTATAATATATTGTAGAACGATGACCATATATTTTTAAAATTTCAGGCTTATTCATTTGCACCCAAACTCAAAAAAAGTTTGAACTCAAGTTACATTTTATTCAAGTTATACATGTTTTTTTTGTAAAATTTGAGTTTGAACTTGAGCTTTAACTTAAGTTTATGGCTAAAATTTGAGTTTGAACTGACTTTTAACTTAAGTTTAGGGCTAAAATCTAAATTCAAATTCTCTATTCAAGTCAAGTTCCTCAACTCAAACTCAAGTTAATGAACATTATTTTTTCTATTCTTTAAAATGCCATAACTTTTTCGTTTTAATTCCGATTGAGATGATTTTTTTCTATGCGTTCACAAGGAAGAGACGAATAAAACCTCACTCATATACCCTATTAAAATTTTCCATCACTGTTGAGTTTTTATTAAAATGCTATCCAAATACAAATTCAAGTTTTGACTCACCCAAACACAAACTCAAATAGATTCTCAATAAACCATAACTCAAATGTACACATCCAAATACAAACTCAAATTAGAGTCTCATCTCAAACAATACTCAAATACACCTTAACTCAAATCAACATCTTAACTCAAGTCACCCTAACTCAAAAAATGTAAATGAACACAAGCCCTTCATAACTTTACCGCAATAACTCTAATTGAATCGAAATTTTTTTTCTATGTGTTCGTATCGATGAGCCGAATAATACAATATCTGTATTGATCACCATATTAATTTTCACAGAGCACTGTCATATTCAGTAGATATAAAATTGCACATGTAACGTGATGTAAAACAAGGTTTATATGTTTTGAAAAAGTTAAAATTTGTACGTTGGATATTCAATTGATGCGATTTTCCGTTCTATGTGTTCGTAGTGACTAACCGAACTAAAAATTTTTATTGAAGTGTGATTATTCTCTGAACACTGTCGCATTTGGTATGTTTGGTATTGGTTTTGGAAAGGTGTGTTTCAAAACTGTATTGTAAGAAAGGAAATGTTTTGTGTTTTGGAATTTTGTCTTCTGAAAGTCGGTGGTGTTATACTCTCTTTTTCTTTTTCAAAATGATTGAGGAAGAATTCTCTTTTTTAAAAACCAAAAAAAAAAAAAAAAAAACACCGTTCACTCAACCAAAAAAAAAAATATTCACGTGAGTGACAGTCGTGTGTTAAGCTTCTGCTCATATGAGCGATGAGCAACGGGACGCGATGCATGCATATACTATTTAAAAAAATTAAGTCTCGTTCACTTCACTAATTTGAGTTTAAAATTTGAGTTTTGTTACAGTAAAAAGTTCTCAAAAATAGTCACATCTAACTTTTTACTACAGTAAAAAGTCCTCACATAAAATCATATCTCAACTCAAATTACAAACTCGAATCAGCGAAGTGAACATGCCCTAAAAAATGAAACAAATATTGTTTAGTGTATAGTTACCACTAGAAATGTTTCTTTTAAGTGGTTTCATTAATAATTACGCCTTGCAACAATGGGTTGAATGTCACTATAGTTATGATGTTTGACGTTGTACAAAGATGTGTTGAATGAAGTAATTAGGCCCCGTTCTTTTCGCTAATTCGAGTTTAGAATTTGAGTTTTGTTACAGTAAAAAGCTCTTAGAAACAGTCACATCTAACTTTTTTACTACAGTAAAAAGCTCGCACACAACATCACATCTCAACTCGAATTAAAAACTCGAATTAACAAACCGAACGGGGCCCACATTTTTTTTACGCGTTAAAGTATAGAAAATTTACAAACCAGCCACAACAATTGTATTGATTATATGGCTTGATCCCAAACAATTGTTCCAAAGGATAAAATGTATTTTAATCCCCCGAACTTTAGTCTCTTTGTCAATTTACTTTTTAAACTTTAAAAATTATTTTGTGCACCCTCTGAACTTTGAGGGTGAGCAAACTAATTTTCAAAGGATATTTTAATGAAATATTTACATAAATGTCTTTTAAAGTATGTATCATAAATTAAAATGTCCATGATTTATTAAAATACATCAAAATGTCTCTAATCCATAGAAAACATAATAAAATAACAATATTACTGATGTGGGTGAGTGGACTTATTTTAAAAAATAGCGGGCAAAGTTATAGAGAAACTAAAGTTAGGGGGTAAAAATAAATATTATCTTTGTTTTAAATGTGTATCGTATACCTAAATACTAATGCAAGATAGGTTTCCCGTGGCAGTTTAGCACAATATCGCGTTGTTTTCCTTTGTTTTTATAGTTTTCTAAACTCCCCACACTTTTCTTCTATGTTTTCTTTTCTCGTCCTGGTGTCTAACAATTTTATATTTTTTTGTCGTATTATACATTCATGTGTATCCGTTTTTTCAATCTCAACCTTGTTGTTTTATTGTAGATAATTTTTTTGTTTATTTGTCATAATGAGACGCCATTAAATATGTAAATTCCTTTGAAGTACCAAATATCGTGCATGTACTCTGCATGGTTTGAAGTAGTTTGGTCCACGGAATGTTTCGTAACTGACCAAATTATTTTCTATTTTCGCCGAAAAATTATAGGTTGTCTCCGGCTCCATCATTTAGTCCCTTATCGCTAGCCATAATCTGCATATTATTTTCTATTTTTCACAAAGAAAAATGACAAGTTATTTTTGGCTCCGACTTCAGTCACCGACCTCTTGTCATAATTTACCTGATTCCTCTTTATAATTTACCAGAGTTCCAGATTACCCTTCTGATCCTCTCTTTCATCCTAATGCATAAGAAAATTTGCCAAATTACACAATTCCCCTTAAACCATGTAGGATCTTACTTTGAACAAAAAATTTTAAACTAAGATGATTTAAACTGCAACCTAGGGCTGTAAGAAATCACCCCGAACCCGACGAACCCGGCCGAGCCGAGCCGACCCTACTCAAAAATCACAGGTTTCTAATTTGTTATTTAATTTTCAGTTTTAATTATGCCCAACCCGCACTGTGTGGGTAGGGGCGCGAGGTAGGGTTCCATGAACCCGAGGTACCCATACCTAGCCGAACATATTCAAAAAGTAGGTAAAACAATGCCCAACCCTAATGATAATAAGTTTAAAAATCTTTCAAACAAAACATAAAGAGTTGTGTCTTTAGATAATTCTTGTTTATTCTTAATTCTTGTTCAGGATGAATGTAAAAATTGAGTCTTAGATGAGGTAAGTAACAAAAATAAGTTAAAAAATGGTTTTTTTTTTTTACAAAAAAACTCATAGTTTACCCTAGGTAACCCGGCCGACCCGAGGTTACCCGGCCGACCCGAGATTACTCGAGGTACCCGAATGGTATACAGGTATCCTAATTCTATAAGTTTTTGCGGCCCAAATCGTTCCCAACCCGAGACCTGCAGGCCGGCCCAAATTTTTTTCAAAACTGACCCACCCTGGTCGACTTACATGCCTACTGCAACCCAAACGTAATTTGGATACTAATCATTTAAATGAAGAATAAAGGGCATTCTTTACCATGAGACCCATAAAAAAATCCCAGCGGTGAGACCCATTTTTAACTATTGGATCAATTTTTTAATGGTCAGATCTGTGCAGGTCCATATAAAAAATTTACGGCGCGCTGCACAGAATTACTTCTGCTGCAAATCTAATCGTTGAAAAATTAATCCAACGGTAAAAGACAGTGCTTCACTCTTGGGGTTTTTTTTAAGTGGTTTTACTGTAGAGATTGTCAGAATAAAATATAAATATGTGTTTGAATAGGGTGTTAAAAACAATCATTTGAAAAATAATATAGTGAATATGGATATTATTTTATTCTGTTCGTCGCTACGAATACATAGAAAGAAAAATCGTGTCAATTTGAGATCTATTGATAAAGTTATGACTTTCAAAAAAAAAAAAACTTAAAAATCGTTTCACATCACGTTATACAAACAATACTATACCTTCCAAATATGACAATGTTCAGTGAAAACAACATAGTCAATATGGATCTTGTTTTGTTTAGTTCATTGTTACGAACACGTAGAAAGAAAAATCGTCTCAGTCCGAGATCTAACGGTAGGGTTATGACTTTCTTTAAAAAAAAAAAACTAAAAATCGTTCTACATCACGTTATACAAACAATACTATACCTACTGAATATGACAATGCTCAGTGAAAATAGCATAGTCAATATGGATCTTGTTTTGTTCGATTCGTAGCTACGAACACGTAGAAAGAAAAATCGTCTCAATCTGACTTTTTTTAAAAAAAAAACTTAAAAATCATTATACATCATGTCATACAGACAATATTATATACCTACCGATTATGACAATGCCGAGTGAAAAATAACATGGTCAATATAGATCTTATTTTGTTTAGTTCATTGCATGAACACGTGGAAAGAAAAATCACCTCAATCTGAGATCTAACAATAAAATTATGACTTTTTAAAAAAAAAAATTCTGACCACAAGAAGGAATATTGTCAGGAGTTTTAAATCAAAATAAAATGAAAATTTGTAAATGAATAAAAGTCTGACACTGATTTGAAATTTCTCTTATGCCCATACCTTAATGAGAACCGTTGGATGTGATTCGACGACTGAGCAAGCTTAGACGTTTCAGTTCGGCAAAAAAGTGAGGATGGACGGACGGAAGACATACCCTATAAATATATATGATATTATATCCTTAAAAATAATTTGTTACTGGAAATTTAAAAGATCTCCTCATAAAGATAACAAACCGGTGTTTGTAAAGCATTAAACATTGAAAACTAATCTTATATTTTCTTGAGTTTCATGTGATTGTATGTTGGTCGACTGTGGTTTAATATATAATTCAAATTAAGGGGAATTACGATACGTGAGTTTAAAGTAGAAGTTGAAAATTTGGAATGGAAAAATTCATCGATGGAACCAAATACTAGCTCTTTACTTCCCATGTTTGTTGATTAATAGTTCCCAAAAATATTAATTATTACCTTCCAAGAGAACTTAGGCAACATCTAATGACAAATAGCTTTTGCAGGGACATTTAAGAGGACAAATTAATGTGACAACATATGTGAACTCATGCTACTTACTTTATATTAACTTAAATGAAAGAGTAAGATAGACTAGCTTTTCTCCACACAAAAAAAAAAAAAAAAAAATGATACGCACTTCTAATGCTTCTTTTATATGTATAATACCTTTTCTTTTAAATGTCTAAAATTAAACGTAAAAACTAATAGAAAAATTATGTTTCTCTCTTGATTTTTTTTTTTTTTTTTATACCACAAGTTCTGAGTATTAGGTTCAGTTATGGTCATGATGAACCCTAGAGGGACCGGGTTGGTCATGGTCATGAAATCTGCTTTGCATCCCAATCACGGTCGTGTATTGTCGCTGGTGATTCTTTTCAAATCTCTCTCTTTCTTTTTCTTTCCCTCTTGGCATCATCAAGACAAGGGTTGAAGTTCCACGGAGAGAAGAACGAGTTGTCGTAATCCAAGAAGGACATAAGTCTGGAATAATCAATAATCTCCGTCGTCGGTGGTTCTACTTTTATATCGCGTTTTTGAATCGACGACTCTGATTGTTCTCCTTCTTCTTGTCGTTTTTTGTGCAAGAAGTTCTGGTACCACTCTTCAACTTGATCTATTTCTTGAAACAGAGTCGATACTTCTTCGACGTAATTTCTCCCACGTCCTGGGTCGTTCTCTGACGTACACTCCAAATTCATGATATTTTCCATGCGTAGCCTACTACTTTGAACTAAAGGAAATCTCACCAAACAAAGCTCACATCTGAATCAGTCTATTTATAGGTTTTTTTACTAACTTCGATTAGGATTCAAAGTAACATTATTACTGGATGACTAACTTTGATCAGGATTAGGAGTACTACTGATGAGGACTACTATTTTTTATACTAATTTTTTCTGGTGTTTTCGCGTTCCATTTTTTAATCCACAAAACGTTTGCCACGTGTTGGCTTTTGATTCCCAATTAACCACCACCCGTTTGTGATTCTCTTACCCTAAATCTAAACAGACGAAAACGCACTTTGTTGAGGAAGTCATCATAATCCACGGTAAGTGTTCTCCCTCTGTCGCACACTTGTACGACCTAGATGAGCGCAACTGCGACATTTTCTCGTAGGAATTCACACAATTTTCCTCTCTTCATCGCGGAGGAAATATCGAGTGCTCCTCGGCCACCATACATCCGACATCTCTATCTCTCTCTCTCTCAAATTTCAATTTCCGTTCGCCGTCGGCTTCGATTCGCCGGAATTTCTCCGTTGAGTGACCGGCGTTCGGTGTCGTAGTTAGGTTTCCGTTCACTTTCGAAGGTAAAGAAACCTCAATTTCCCCTCTTTGGTAATACTTTTCTAGGGAGCTTCTACTGAATTTCGCATTAGTAAGCGATTGGGAAAAACTTACATTTTTCTTAAAATTGTTTGATTTTGTAGAGAAAATTTTGATGATTTTTACTAATTTATTCTTGTTTTCCCTTTGTTCGTACATAAAGGAAGAATCTTCGAATTTTGAGGATCAAAAAGCAGAACAAGTCAAGGTGGAAAATGGTATGTGTGACATTCTTCAATTGTTGTGAAAATTATGATATGAGATATGGCTCATGACTAGTATGAAATGTGAAAAACACTTATAATTTGATTTTGCCACGTCGAGGAAAAGAGAAATTTGTGACTCAGTTGGAAGATTATATCTAGATACCGTTTACTCTAAGAATGATTATTGAGAAAATTCCAGAGTTATCTGTATGTGCTACTCTCTCTCCCTATAACAATATTGTGATTGCATCAAAAATACATATGTATCACCAAGAAAATGATTTCAACTAAGGCCACGACCAAGTTTTAGCTGTTTCCATTTGATGGGCTTTGTACTGAGATGATTAATTTTTCATGTAACATTAAATAATGAGATAGCGTGACATGTCTATTCCTTTCATCCTTTTTAGGGTGCTATTTCATTATAGTTTGCGAGTAGTCGGTCCAACCTGCTGGAGTTTAACATGATCACGTGTAGTTTTCTTATTGTTATTAATCGGTTGGTATTTGCCAAGGCCGAGTTTTTGCATTCGCTCACTTTTGAACTTAGAATGAGTGGTTTGTAGGGTGGTGCAGGAATCATAATTAATGAGCCAATGATCTGGGAAACATGCACTTGTTAATTTTAATAGTGTACTGATAGGATTTACTATGAGAACTTAGGCCAGAAAAGAACATTAAACCATGTTACCTAAAACTATCACCAACTTTATGAGATACAACAGATTTTTAGTTGTTAACGCAAGTCTCTTCCCTGTGATGTTTATTTATATTCCCTCTGTATCTGTGCGTTGTTATAGACGATTCTAAATGATTGTTAGCACCAAACTTTCCAGAAGAAGGGATTTTGGATGGAAAAGAGCCCCACGCATGTAGATAATGGAGATGCAACTTTGAGCAACACTGCAAGAATAGGACCGAAGAGGTCTCATCAATGGTTTGTGGATACTTCTGAATCAGAGATGTTCTCCAACAAGAAGCAAGTGCTGCCGTCTGTAAGCACCAAGTTGAGTTCAGGAATGTCATATTCAGGCGGCCCTCGTTGGGAGAACTCTTCCAGCCTTCAGACTGTCCCAAACCAATTCATGGATCGGTTTTTGGGGACTGAATCTGCGTTGTCCGCCAGCTTTGCTGAAAGAAACATATCTTCTCTCGGAAGAGATGATCTAAGTGGAAGAAGAAAGGACACCGACAACCAATTTGTAGAAGGTGTGCCTGTTGGTTTGTCTATGTCTCATGGCATTGTAGATGCGGAACCATGTGTTAGTTATGCAGGAATTAGAAAAGTCAAGGTCAATCAGGTTAAGGACTGTGACAATGGCATCAATGTTCCACGGGAACATGGCTCTAACAACAGTGACTTGACCACTGATCAGGCCTTTAACAGGGAGAATGAAACTAGTTTTGTGTCAGTGGGCCAGACGTATAATAAGGAGCATGACAGTATGATGCCGATGGGTCACACATATAACACTGATGATGCCCATACCAGGCCGTCTGTTCCAAATTTTGGCGGAGGGGATGAAAATACAATTTCAATAGGTGACACTTTTAGTAAAGGAGATACCAATATAATTTCTTTTGGTGGGTTTCCTGACGAACAAGATATTATCCCTGTGGGTAGACCCGTTAGTAACTGTGATCAATTTTATCACCAGAGTTTAGTGACACCAGAAACAGCTTGTGAGAAAGCATTTGATGGATCGAATGCAACTACTGTTTTGCATACTCATCGTGTAGTTAATCCCAAAACTGATTCGGTTACTAAGAATAAATCAGAATGTAAACCATCAAGGAAAGAGGCTCCAAATAGCTTCCCCTCAAACGTGAGGAGCTTGATATCAACTGGTATGCTTGATGGGGTTCCTGTGAAGTATGTTTCCTTGGCACGGCAGGTAAACTCAAACTGCTCTTTTCCATTTCTCCATCTAGAATTCCTGTTTAATGACTTCTGGTTATATACCTACATAGGAGCTTCGTGGAATTATAAAAGGTTCTGGCTATCTTTGTGGGTGTCAAACATGTAATTATTCAAAAGTAAGTAGCCATTGGTTTTCTGTTCTCATAATGTATTATCTTGAAACGTAATAACTGATCACAAGATTTATATTCAAGGTTCTAAATGCTTATGAATTTGAGCGTCATGCCGGTTGCAAGACGAAACATCCCAACAACCATATATACTTTGAGAATGGAAAGACAATCTATCAGACAGTGCAAGAATTAAGAAGCACCCCGGAGAGCTTATTGTTTAATGCAATCCAAACAGTCTTTGGTGCACCAATCAATCAAAAATCTTTTCGCATTTGGAAAGGTAATGAAAATCAGTTTTTGAACCGTTGCCTTCTTTCATCCATGTGTTCCATATGTTTGTTTTAAGTTGTTCCTTTATTTTTGCCAATCAGTAGTAAGAGTTGTACTCATTCCACTTTTTGTTTTTTTTCTTGTTTTACTTCTTTTGTTCTGTCAGAATCATTTCAAGCAGCAACTCGCGAACTTCAGCGAATATATGGAAAAGAATAAATGAACTTGTAGGAGTGTTTTCACTTTCTAGTAAATCAGAATTGTTAATATCTGTTGTAGTCTTCTCTTGTTGAGCATTGTGCAGTATCTACGGCTAGGGATGCAGTGGATGTTTGCTGCACAAAGATGTAAATCTTAAGAGAGAGCATGATTTCTTGTAAAGAGGCTTTCCTGTAGATTTTAACCGTCGAATTCCATACCAATAAATATTATTAGCAAGTCCCATGTTTGATGTTTGGCGTCCCTACCGTCTTTAAAAAACTTCACATACAATTAAATAAATGGTAATTTGCACAAATAGTCCCTAAACTTTTTAAACAGTGACAGTTTGATCAAAAAAACCCCCAACATCTTTAAAATGTGACAGTTTGGTCATTTCCATTCATGTGCACTATACATGATCTCATAATAAAGGGTATTTTAGTAAACTAAATAATTTCTTTTTTAACAAAAATCAAAATAAAAAATCTATAAAAAAAAACTCTAAAGAAGTCATCCCGGTGACATCCCTATCTTTGACGACATCTCTCTCTCTCTCTCTCTCTCTCTCTCTCTCTCTCTCTCTCTCTCAAACTAGATCCATCCATGACCAGCGTCGGCAGTGCCTCTACAATTCCGGCGAGCTTCATTCGTGATTTTGGCCAGCTTCATTCACGATCTCAAACCAAATTTGGCGAGTTCCTTCACGATTTTGGCCTAGAGTGCGATGTCGTTTCCAGCCTGATCTCAGGTCACAGATCTGGAAAAGATAAGTCTGTCATCGCAACGAACAGTTGCTCGTCACCGTCCTCTCTTCCACGGTGGCGCTCGCAAGAACAATTAGAGAAGAGGAGTCCACCGTTGGAAATGATAAATCCGTCACAAACTGCTGGCAATGGTCAGATCTAGCCAAAAGAGACTCCGACCTCGACTTCTGAGAAAGAAGAACTAACAATGATGTTGAGGGTTTCAAAACACAGAGAGAGATAGAGAAGGTGAAAGGTTGAGGGAGACAAAGAGATAACGGGAGAGAGAGAGAGAAGCGGGGTTTTTTTTTTATTATGGGGGCATTTAAGTCATTTTATTGAAAAAAGGGATCACGTGAGTCGTGACATGTTTTGTTAAAAATTTAACAAAATTTGACGAAAATGACCAAACTGTCACCTTTTAAAGAGGTTGAGAGTCGTTTTGTCCAAAAAAATTAAGAACTAAACTATCACTTTTTAAAAAGTTTGGAGACCATTTGTGCAAATTACCCTTAAATAAATAAGCACTATAGAGGTCCAACTTCAACCAATCGTCCGGTTTCAGAAATTACATCGTGATGTGATGAAATATGATTCGACCTCTATTGAGGCATTTGATTCTAGATAATCTCTTCATTATTCAAGTTTACCTTGAATTAACGGAGTTCTTCACTTGGGCATGGCTGATTATTATACCTGAGTGAGGGAAATGTAGAGGGGAGGTTCTAATCTCATGGGATTTAATTTTGTTTTCAAATAAAAAAAAAAAGGAAATAAGCAATTTTTTGAGGATATGAACGAAGTTTAATCACGAAACTTGTGTAATCTACGGATTCTAACAAACTATTTTAAGAGATCATAGACAAACACAATGAGAAAAATGAGAAATAATTGCAACAATAAGAAAACGTTACTTGCCACAAAATATAGCTCCCAAATAATAAGAAACTATCTCACACACTAAAACGGGTTTTAAAAGAATGACAAGTAGATTACAATCATCCATCATATAGTCATGCAGTTAGTTTTCTGTCCTTTTTCTCCTCTCCAAGCACAACTATTCTTTTAATGCACGCACGCCCCTCTTTTAAAATAATTTATTAGTCATTTTAAGAACCACAGCAAGCTGATTTTTGTAGCGCTAAACTAGACCCAGCCCCCTTGTCTGGTTGATTGATCTTGATCGTTGTAGGCTGTGATGACACAAATAATCAAAGGAAAGATTAAACAGCTGAAAACCAAGTCAAAAATTTTAAGTAATATACCTCAGAACCAGAGAAAATAACAAATACCTCAGCTTTGGAGTCAGTATCAGCAAGCCTTTGCTTTATATCTCTTGCTATTGAAAAGAAAACTTGTTCAACATTTAGATTGGTCTTTGCACTCTGCAATACAAGGTATTTAGGTATTTCAGTATAAAACACGGACTCATTGAACTAGTTCCCGAAAGCTTTACAGTTTTACTTACAGTTTCGAAAAACTTGATTCCATACTCATCCGCAAGTGCTTGACCTTTGGAGGTGGGCACAGCCTAGAAATAAGGTGGAATACGATCAAATAACAGTAAAAACACAAATTTTTATTTTTTAGCCTCCTAAAATGAAGATTCGAAACCGTTTAAACACCATGAAAAGGAACCTACCCTTTTGCTTTCATCCATGTCAGCCTTGTTCCCTACCAGTATCTTGTTGACATTATCAGAGGCATGCTGTTCAATGTTGCGAATCCAATTCCTAATATCTGAAATGTGTACAAACAAGGTCAGTGCAATAAAAAACATGGGAAGAAAGAAAGAAATACGTTTATTTATGAGATCAGTCCAACCATCCACCTCAACCAGACAAACAGTAAATTGAAAGCATTCGAGTGATAAACAAACATTCAGCTAAACGATATCCATAGCCCAAGAATAAAGAAGATGGATAAATGACATTGAAGAAAACATAGATACAAGAGCAATGACGATTACTATTGAATGATGATTCGTCAGTTACGTCATAGACCAGCAATATCCCCATGGCTCCTCGATAATAAGCTGGAAAGAAGGAAAAACATAACAATCAGAACAAATTTCCAACCGAACCATACTAGAAAATACAGCAACATAAAATAGTGAAGAAAATGAAGGGGCAAATCATTAGATCAAAAGAATAGCTCATTAACTCAAAGAGCTCCAGCGAAGTCCAAAGGGATAATTCCAATAATTATATCTATTTTACATAAAAGGTAACGTTGTCTTTCAGTCCTAGAATTAGGGATATATACATATGCCATGATGCAATCTGCACATTCTTCCTCCAGGAAATACGTTACCCAAAATGCCTCTCAAATAAAGGATTACATGCTATCCAACCACCTACCATGTCAACTTGTCAATTGGATGCAACATAAGTAGCCACTTCCTCAGTTATAAGCTACTTGCTAGAAAAAATTCAGCACTAACAGGTTTCTCACCCTAATCGGCTTATACAAAGCCTTGCATGCTCCTTCTGCGAGCTTTAGAGCATTTACGGTTTCATTACTCCTGTCTCCTAGGACATCATATACCAAGTTCATTTTAGTGCAATCATCTAACATGCTCATTAAATTATCAACCTAGATCAATAGGCTCTGCTGCTCATAGTAACTAGGCTAAAAAGGGCTCTGCATACCTGTCCTTTTCGTTTATCTTTGTGAAACTTGGCCATTTGGGTTGACTTTGTGACCATGCAAATAGTCTATAACCGTTTATGTGGCCCTTTTAAGGTCAATAACTTCTCTCGTTCTAGGTTCCTACCTTCCTAGTGCCATTTTTGTTAACACTGCACATGTAACCACAATTGAACCATCCAGTTCTCACAAACTTTGCATCCCATCCCATGATTCGATGGTCACTTTTCTACCACCATTTATAATGGTCAACCACTTTCTACACTAACACCTTCCCTCTCATTTTGGATGTTTGAAATAAAAGAGATGTCATGACTCAATATCTCCCAGATGAGTGGTTTAGATATCAATGACCAACAACAATAATCCATTCTTGTATGTTATATATCCAAAGAATATCCATACTTCTTTTATGAAGTCAAAATTAAAATTTACCCAAAACGATAAGAAAATTTACCGGTTGTAATAGTACGAAACCGTTCTTGACCAGCTGTATCCCAAATTTGGAGCTTAATCCGTTTGCTATCAAGCTCAATGGTCCTTATCTTAAAATCAATCCTACATAAGGAAGAATGATGTCATGGGTCTATCCTAATTTTTCGGGAAGGAAAAGAATGATCTTGTAACTCAAAACTTTGGAGATGTATACCCAATGGTTGTGATGAAACTGGTGGTGAAGGAACCATCAGAGAAACGCAAAAGAAGGCAACTCTTACCAACACCTGCAAGATAAACACATAATTAACAAGACGGGTATATCCGGTCCTAAACCACACTAAAGTGAGATAAACACATAATTAATAAGACAGGTATACCTGGTCCTAAACTACACTAAGTGTTTAAACTAGTTTGTATTGAAGGCAAAATAAATTTTGCAACATAGAAAGCAGGGTAGGAATGAGAGGAAGTTAACCTTCGTTCCCATAATCTTAGATGGAAAGTTCCTCCACCTCTAGAGGATTTTGTGTTTGTTGAACAGTTACGTAACTAGATATGAATTTATGCGTGCCAAATAAGTCATATTATACTCTATCACATAATCAAACTTGAATCACATGTACAAAAGTCAAAGGGAAACCCCAAGAAAGACAGAAAACTCAATTAAATACTTGTTCAGGAAAAATATTACTTGTCCTAGAAGATGTGTGTGTACTACCCAAAATAAGTACCTAAAAACACAAAAATATAGATAAACAATTCCAAAATGTCACAATTCCTCTGACCTCACTTCCAGAAAGTGTCAAAGAAGTATAACAACAGATCAAGTCTAAGAATATCGAACAAAGTAATACATGTAGTCGTCTATAATACTAGAGAACAAGCTATTATACCCCGTCACAGTCAAGTATCGACACATACAAAAAGCTGATTTCATGAGGATATGAATTAAGTTTTAAAATAGAATGGTGATCGCAGATACAAACCGTTTCTCTTAAAATAAAAATAAAATAAAATAAAATAAAATAAAGGCGTAGAATTTTGTTAAGCAAATATTCGAGGCCTAATTTGATAAGTCTAAAATAAGCACACAACTCGAATTTAATCATCAAGAAGTTAAACTTCAACATAGATGCATCAAAACTAAGGGGCGCACCGGCACAGAAGAACAAACCAAATCAGTAAACAGCCTAAAAACATCAAACAGCTATTTCAACCAGTTATGCAGATCTGCGCTAAATGTTCAACATCCTTTGATAGCTTAAGTCATGTATTAGGCTAAAGCAATTATGTGTGTGTGTGTGTGTGTGTGTTTGTACCTTATTTTCTTATTAAAATGCTAAAATGGACAAATCTCAACCGAAAAAAGAAACAGCAAAAACTCATTCCTCTCAGCGATCTCAAAACCGAAATGCTGCTATTCAAGCTAATATTACATCTATACAAAGGCGTGCATGTATGAGTTCTATAATTCGTTGAGAAATGCGATTTAAACCAAATCACGCTCCGCTTGTTTCCCGGGAAAATGAGGGAAACCAAAGACAAAAGAAAAGTAATAAAAAGGACATGGTCGGGAACAGTTACCGCTGTCGCCGATCAGTAGAAGCTTGATAAGATAATCGTAATCGGCTCTAGCCCTCGCTGGTGGAGCAGCCATTACTCAGTCTGATTTTCTCAACAAATTTCCCCAAATACAAATCGTATATATATTTTTTCGCTGCAAATAACCAAACATCTGTACATCAAAACCAAATGCACAAGAATAACAAACAAAACACCATTACAAAAAGAAACAAATACCAGATCGGGCAATAAGAGAGAGAAACAAAGGGTTTTAGAGAGAGAACGAGGAAATATCCTACAAATTAGAAGCTGAAGTCTGGAGATTTACAGAGGTCAGAGAAAAAGAACAATAAAAGAAGAAGAAGAAGAACCTTGAGCGGTTATCCGACTATCGTGCGCCGGTGGCGTACTGCGCAGAGCCCCAATCTCCCTTCCGATTTCGGCCTTTTTCAACCAAAAGCGTGCGCCGATCGCTGCCCCGCGCACGCTAGCAACTCCACCACAACGAGAGAGAGAGAGAGAGAGAGAGAGAGAGAGAGAGAGAGAGAGAGAGAGAGAGAGAGAGAAGGGAACACCGAGATTAGGCGAGATCAAGTGCTTTTAAGAATCAAAATCTGGGCAAACGTATTCCGACACGTGGCGAGTAATTTTCATTTCGCGCATTTTTATTGGGGACAGTGTGAGAGTACAATGGACAGGGGTGTAGCGGATCATAACTCTGGGCCCCTGAGCTGGCATCCGAATCATCACGAAAGAGGTCTCTCTGTCAAAGAGGCTCGTCAAGGTACAACTGTCATCTGGGTATTGAGGTGGGCATCTCAAATGAAAAGAAAAATTATGCTGCTTTCCATAACACATGATTGGTTGCCCAATTAATCCAATATTGATAAAATAACAATATCATAAAATAAAATAAAAAAGAAATATACATACGTCTGTAATATGTCTGAGCTTGATGATCACTTTAACTAACGATTTGTTAATGTTGGTGGACCCTACAATGCATCGATTGTCTTTTGTGGCTTGTGGGATAGAGGATGGCGAGAGAGACGACTATTATAAAGTGACAGAGTATTGAATGAATGAATAAATTGTCACGGACTAACGTATGTGAGAAATCTGCCAAATCGTAAATGTACGTAAAACGTCTTTATTTTATTGTCTTCTTATAAACAAAATATCGATTCCAAACAATTGTTACATATTGACTTATTAGACGTTTAATAAGAAAATTCATACTATAATTTAAATCATAATTTTTAATTTTTTTTAATATTTTTTTTATAAAAAATACACATAAATCTCATGATTTTAATCTATAAATCAAACATCTCCGATTTGCCACCATTTTGATGCGTATTGTCGGGGTAAAGATTGCCAAACCAAGGACGTTGTCTCGTGTCTGAATCTGGGGTTAACCAATCAATTGAGAGTTAGAAGACCTGTTCTTTTATTATTACTATTATTATTATTATTATTATTATTTTAAACTTCTTCCCTGAGGAAACTCTCATGAATAATGGATTTATGACCCGTTTAGTTCGTTGATTCGAGTTTTTAATTTGAGTTTAGATATAATTTTATGTGAGAGTTTTTACTGTAATAAAAAAGTTATATGTGATTATATCTGAGAACTTTTTATTGTAATAAAACTTAAATTCTAAACTCGAATCGATGAAATAAACGATGCACTGGTTTAAAATTTCAGTTCTAAGTTTACTCTGAAAATGCAAATTTTATTTAACTCTCAAAAAACAACCGTTTAGAAGAGGAGGGTTCTTCTAAATTGTTCTCTTTTAGTCTAAGTTGTAATTTATGGTCATCTAAATTTTCTTTTTAGTCTCTAATTATTTGGGTAAAATCACTTTTAAAAGATTCTTATGATTGATTAATCCGTGGATTTGTGTTTTTTTTTTTGCTTCCTTGTGTTTTATCAAACAAAAATTCTGGTCATCCAAGGATCCAATTCAAGTCAATTTCCACTTGGAGAGCCGTTTGGAAAGGTTCTCATTCATTTCACCGATTCAAATTTTGTTATAATAAAAAATTTAAAAAAATAATCGCATCTAACTTTTTTATTATAGTAAAAAAAATTTACATAAAATTATATCTTAATTTAAATTAAAAATTTAAATCAGTCAATTATCAATTTGCTGTACTTTTCTACCCTTTTATCTTTTCCTCGCGGCTATTTTGATAGCTCACTCAACAAGTGACTATAGACACAGCTAGTAATACCTTAAAGCAACATCTCCACCTAACTCACGCAATCTTTTGCAGCAACAAAGCTTGAGAAATACCTAAACTAAAAAGTCTGTTATTGACCTTTTCAAAAAAAAAAAAAAAAAAAAAGAAGTCTCTAATTGACATGATCAAAGTTTTAAGCGAAGAATATATGAGGACAATTGGTCAATCATCAATGGCCATTGCATATTGCTCTGTTAACAATCTGATTGTGCAAGGCCAAACATAATCGCTTTACCACCACAGTACACAGCTTTACTCTTTAGGAAAGTGCTTCCCATGGAAGATGCACAAAAATGTCTATTCACACGTTTTGCCTCAAAAAATAGAATCTAAATACAATTCACATACGTTTGAAATTGGCCCATCTTCTTCTTTTTTTTTTTTTGGTAATTGGCCAAACTTATTTAGTCTCTATTCTTTTAATTTTAGTAAAATAATCCCCAACGTAATTAAATTAGAGCCCCGTTCAGTTCGTTAATTTAAATTTTTAATTCGAGATGAGGTGTGATGTTATGTGAGAATTTTTTACTGTAGAAAAAAAGTTAGATGTGACTGTTTCTGAGAGCTTTTTACTGTAGTAAAATTTAAATTCTAAACTCGAATCAACGAAATGAACGGGACCTAAGTCATTTTCATTCATATTTTTTATATTACTTACGTTAAAATTCATGTGACTCTTCACGTGATGCAATTATAAAAGTTATTTTCATAAAATCATGAGTTTATTTAATTTGGGTTGATATTCTATTCTAATTTGTTTTCTAAGGTTTTTTTTTTTTTTTTTTTGCTTCTTTTTCTTTTTTCAGGTCATTTTTAGAGTCTTCTCTTTCTCTTCTTTCTTTCTATTCTTAATTTTTCTTGCCCCCTTTGTTCTTCTCTCTTTGTGCAACTCTTCTTCATATGAGAATTTCACTTTCATTTTTATTTTTGATGAGCTTTTAAAATCTCGTTTATTTTTTTAATTTAAGTTAACTGAAAACTCAACAAAACTAACGAATACAATCAAACAGAGAGATAAAAACGAAATCAGAGAGACCCAACACCAGAAAAAGCACCCCCAAAAAAAAAAAAAAAAAAAAGAGAGAGAAAAACGAAATCATCTTGGTCGCAATCTTCTAGAAGGATCATTCTCGCTCTGAGTGAATCTCTCTCTCGCCATGGCTTCGACGATCCAAAAACTCCTTAGAAAGTCGCCGCCAACAAGGCTTTTCTCTGCTCTTCACCGCCAATCGGAGTCGAATCTCTCTGTACCCTTCATTTTCCAACAACCCCATCACAACGAAATCAAATCAGATCCTCATTTGGGTCATATCCCAAATCCAAAACCTTTTCTGGGCCTTATTGATGCTCTCCCTCCGCTCTCTCTCTCTCCTCTCTCTCTCTCTCTCTCGTCTTCGTCCTCTCCGGTAACAGTAGGCCGGCGCCGATGAGATTCCCCTCCCTCTCTCTCCCTCTTCTCTCACTTTCTCTCTCTAGGCGGTTAACAAAAATTTTTCCGCCTTCCTTTCCTTAAGTTCCAAACAGAGCAACCCCTGCCGATTTCTTTCGATCAACGCTGGTCTTCTCTGTCATGCCATTAATATTTCTGAGTACGAATATTTTTGTTATCCATTTTCTCATGATATTTGCTCGAGCATTTTGAGAATGTTTTTGGGGAGTTTTGTTAGTGTTTTGTTAGTGGACGTTTCATTTATAAATTTATAATAATGATTTAAAATTATTTTTAATTTATGTATTTTTTTTTAAAAAAAATATTGCAGTGAATTACGATTATGATCTGAATTATCACGTGAATCCGTTAATCAAACGCAATTTCGGTGATTCAAACCAGATTATTTTGCTCCCAAGCTTTGAACTGAAACTGAGTTTTTTTTTAGAATCTGAAAATAAAAATCTGTGTCCTTGGTTTGAATTTTTGGTCTATTTTTATGCCGGTGTTTAAGGTACGAGGAACAACTAGATATTTTTTTTTTTTGAAAAAAATAATTATTTGTTTTGCTCAAATCAATATTAGTTTTAAAAAAAAAAAAAAAAACAGAGAACTCAAGATAATATGGTCTTTTCAGCATAATTATACGTCACATGAGGGGATACGTGTTAATTTCTATTAAAAATTTGATAGAGATGGCCGGAATGAATTTAATTGTACTAATTTAATGATGTTGGGGACTATTTTGTTAAAATTAAACTATTATCTATTAAAAAGGTTAGATACTATATGTGTTTTTTTTTTTTTGCTTTCTTGTGTCATAGTGAATTTGTAAGTTATGGTAGTGACATCCTAATTAGTATCCATGAGCCAAACAGAATTCATAAAGATTGTGGCAAGTCATTGCATTGACATCTTCATTACAAATGTGTTAAATCTTCATAATAGTTATTTGCTGGCATATTGAGAATCTAGGTAGAGTGCACATAATTCTCTTTTATGATTGGACTGTTAAAGTGGGCCTTTGAGAATATTCCTCATTCAGTCACAATACAATCTTTCATTTTCACCAATAAACAAGTTATAAAGGTTACTTCTTGTTCAAAGAAAAAGATTGATCAAGATGTTAGAACAAAAGTAGAATTATATAACAGACTCACAGCCTCAGTTTTGTAGTCCAATTAAGTAGAATTTCCTGATTAAGAAATTTCAGGCTAGCTGGTATGTCTTTGTCCATTGTACAGCTCTCTTTACCTGTAAAGGGAAAATCCCATGAAAGAAATAACTACTTTCGTCTAAGAGTGGCAAATTATTGCCAGTTTTAGTTTGGAGTTGGAGTGCCAAAGTGCATCTATGTATATATAAAGAAAAATGATTGAAGGATACAGAAAGACAAACCAACTTTGCTTTGTTTTTGTTTTTGGATGGCCAACCAATGTGGGTCTCTGCAGCCTCGTTGTAAAAAACATTATTGGTTTTTATTAAAAAAAAAAAAAAAAAAAGAGAGAGATGCGTCGATTGACTAGTTGCAGTTGGTCAGTTGCCTTCTCTACAAATAAAAAACATATCTATCTTCTTCTACTTCTTCCTTCTTTTTTCTTTTTTTTTTTTGGAAAAATCATGTTTACTTAGTAGGTATAATTTAGAAGGCATCAAAAATCCTGCTTGTGTTTTTATTTTTAACGAAAAAACTATGCCAATTTGTCAGCACAAGTACACATGAGAATGCAATGTCCTATTTGGGTTTCTGTCTCTATTTTTTGCCATTTCTATCTTTATACACGTCTATATTGAATTCCTCCACCTTCTAAGTGGGTGAAAGTCAACACCGATAGTTCGGCTAAAAGAGCTCCTTGACTGATTGTTTTTAGAGGTATTTTCAAGAATATTAGGAGGTTTGTTTGCTGTTGTTTTAGTGTCTTCTTTGGGAATTGTTTGCCTTTGAAGTTAAATTATGGGTTGTGATCAACGTGATTTCTATTGCCTATGAGAATGGTTGGCATGAGTTGTAGCTTGAGAGTGATTCCTCCTTCATTATTTGTCTTTTGAGTTATAAGTCTTTGCAGGTGAGCAGGACTATTTCCTTGTCTATGAAAATAGATTTTCAATTTTCTCATTTGTATCGTGAAACTAATAAATATGTCAATAAACTTGCTAATCTCAGAATTATTAATTGAAATAAGATGTGGTAATCTCATTGTCTTAATTATTGATAGTACTATGTGTATAGGAATTATATACGTCTATCGTTTTGCAGATATACTTGATTTTGAAGTGTTTGTAACTTTGATATTTTTTGTTCTTTAATAAGATGAGTCTTTTTTAGGCGTTATTCATATATATAAAAAATAAAAATAAAATAAAAAACTCTTTATACACGTCTTCCACACAGTAGTACACACAAAGCTAACTGTTTGTTGTCATGTTTTGTACTTCTTTACCTATTACTTCACAAAGAAATTAGATTAAAGTGAGGCCTTTTTTTATTTTATATATCTTTTGATGAGCTGTTCACATATATAACCCAAACAATTTCTTAAAAAAAAGTTATTTCTTTGTGTTGATAAGCAATGCTATAGACATAAAACCTTACATTTATGTGTTATGAGAGCTTATAAAGTTGACACGTTACATGTTGAATACTATGTTATCCAAATGGTACAACGGGGAATTTTAGTTCCTATACATTGTAAACTCTGCTTTAAAACCAGAGCTTAGCTAGCTAAATACGTGTTACAGAAAGACAAAATAGTCCAAGAAAGACTGATGAAAATTGGCAGAAGTTCACATTGTGAGAAACACAAAACCTTTCTTTTGTTTTTTGTTTGTTTTTTTTTTTTTTTTTTTTTTTTTTTGGTTTAATTATGTGGCCACACATCATTTCCACTGTGTGAAAACCAAAAACCTTTTTTTTTTTTTTTTTTTTTTTTTTTTTTTTTTTTTTTTTTTTGGTTTAATTATGTGGCCACACATCCCATGTTCCCATAACAAAAAAATAACCAGCTAAAGTGGAAAAAAAAGGGGCCAGCAAAAATAATGCTCCGAGTATATGCTTTGGAAGATACTCTTCCACAAACTAGAAACCAAATAATATATTCCCATTTAAATCCCAAAAACCTTTCCTAGCTCCTTCTCTCTGAAACTTCATCCTTGGCCTCCATATTATAGGGTGTTTTTTAACTGCTCCTTTTGTTCCACACCAAATTTTTTATAATGGAAATTTCGGGCGTAGCTAGCAGCGAGATCAACGGTGACGATGGGGACGGCGATGAAAAGCATGCGAGTCGTGGACGTTAAAAAACTTTCAGGCATGTTTCATTGTTTTGGGCAACTGAAGACCCTTTGGCAGAGATACGCGACTAAGCTTGATACAGCAACAATCAAGCTGTTTTTATAGGAACGAACAAGAAAAGTTATTATTACTTCTTTAATCCTTCTTTGTGGTGTAGCTTGGACAAAACATTATTACTGTGAACCTTCTCATCTTCTTGACCTGTTGTGCTTTTTCTGGAAATGTTTTTGTTGAGTAATAATGTGCTGCTATATATATTGTTTGATAAGTCTGAGAAGTTTTCTTGGTTTTGTCATACTAAGAAATCAGATCAAGCTCGCCTGTGCATCTCTTGCTATGTGAAATTTTAGTCTAGATAATTAATAAAACTTATAATAAAAATAATAAAAATAATAAAAAAAGCACGATAATTGAATAAAACTTATCTGTGTAGTTTTGTTCTCTTCCTCATTGGCTTTGTGCCTTTAATGATATTCACACCTTTTAGCCAAAAAGAAAGAAGGCCCTAGGTTCGTGCAGGGGCATCAATCAATTCTCGACTTACATTTAGCTGATTGAACCAAAGGAAGATGAGTATACGAAAACATATTTATAATGAATATGCATGCTTATGTTTGGGAAAAGATATGAATTTACTATGCATATATTTAGTTAATATTTCTCTCCGAGGAAAGGAAGGAAGTACACATGAATGATAAAACTGACCAAAATGTTTTCTTTTTGCTCGAGGGATGCATAAGAATAGTGAAATATCATTATTTATCGGAGAGACAATCATAATGTAAAAAATAATAATAACAATAATGATAATGATAATAGTCGAATTGTGCCTACAAATCGAAACGACTGAAGTAATGGAAAAGCTGTTCAACCCCGGCTTAGGATGAACAAGGGTGTTCTTCTGTAATGTCCAGCTGATCAAGTTGGGTGAATCAATCGATGACATTCACACCGTCAAAGTAGAACTGGAAAAAGCATTGGACACTGCGTTCTCCAACCGATGCAGCCAAAAAAAAAAAAAAAGCGCAAGATATTGCAAAGGCACGGAATCACTTTGTGAGGATTTATTCAAAATAACTTTAATCAGGATATTAAATGTGACTTTATGTGAAAATTTTTTACTGTAATAAAAAAATTAAATGTTATTATTTCTGAAAATTTTTTACTATAACAAAACTCGAATCGGTAAAATAAACGGGACTTAAAAGTCTAATAAAAATGGCATAACTGGGAGCATCTCCAGGACCCTATTGACATGAAACCACTCTTGTAGAAGCACAGGATTAGCACTATGGTGCTGATGGTAGCAGAAACTTTTGGTCATCTCAATAATTATGGCTAAAACACGACACTTTCTTTTATCTTTTTTGAAACTTGCTTCGAACACCAATAAGTAATATTCTTGCATCACTCCATTTTATCGAATTATCAACCCCAGTCGAATGCATTCGAGTGCTTCGGTCGAAGCCTTTTGAAAGAACCGTGTTTCCCGACTACCATACCAAGATATGATTAATTAATATAAAAACTAACAGGAAATGGGACGATTAATAGAGCATAATTTTAAAACAGCCGTGTGTGCAGCAAAACATCGTTGATGGATGTAATCATCTTTCAAGTCTCAATGAACATTCAACAATGTATGCATATGAAAGATCATAACAAAACAACAATTATGGAAAAAGCCAAGATTCCAATACCATGCAGTTACTACTAAACAAAAATTTACTCAAACAAAATTTAAGATATCCGACGTCCAATGCAAAAACATTCAAGTTTAAATGAAGTATAAAATAAGAATGGCACTAAGTCCACGAAGCACGAAAACATTCATTCCTTAGAAAGCAAAAAGTTCCTAACGGATCCTTAAAACTCCAATCAGTAAAAGAAGCCAAGCACTTTGCCACCAACGTTCTTCCTCCTAGCTTCTTCATGATCCATGATGCCAGCTGATGTTGTCAGAACGATGTAGCCAAACTGCAAAATTTCCAATCATCAGTGCAATATACAGTTTAAGAACTTTTAGCAACCAATGACAGTTCACAAACACAAACGAATATAGACTCGTACATGGGTTGGTTTAAAGCGGGTTTAGGGGTTTTTAGGCCAACACGCAGAAAAAAGGTGGATGGATGAGGGCAAGTGATTTGTTTTCACAAGTATTTCTAATATTTCTTTAAATACCTAGGGAAATACATATATATAAAAAAAAATCAAAATCAATTAATGAAGCCAAGGTTGAGTGGCACAGGTTGAGTATCAACATCCATAACCATGCAGCAGCCCGCTCTTCACAGGTTATCGCATTCAAGGCGTAACTTTCATTATAAATGCCTAGCCAATACTAGTATTTTAGAAGCATTAAAAGATATTTCATTTTTCAATCACATTACTTCCAAATAACTTGATATTATCTACTTTTACTCTAGATCTGAATTACCAAAATCGAGCTCTCCAAACTCCTAGAGCAGTAAAGTTTCACGTTACACCCAATACTTATTAACCGTGTAGACTCTATAAGTATATGTCCACACACAGATCTTTCCCAAACACGGAAAGAGTTGCAGAATGCAGACTACAATATACTGTCACCAGCTGCAACACCAACAATAGAACACGACTACACCTTTCTGTACCATCAAACTCTTTCTCAATTCAATTCTAAGTTTCTAACTAGACACTACCATTACAAAACCCACACAAACAGCACATTTCCCCACAATTCTATCTCAGAATGTGATTATTGCTATCCCACATAAACCAATTAAAAAGAAAACGATCAACAAATATACACTGGCTCACCTGTCGTGATGGAAGCAGCCTTGCAGTCCATCCCTCAATTTCTTTCACTCCAATATCAAACCGAGGACTGATAACACCACATTTGTTCAATCTTCCATTGAGTTCAACCACAATTTTGCCAGATCTGTGGTCATCCACATACTCAAACTCACCAATGTAACCTACAAAACAATTAGCGAAACTGATTATAAAGAAATAAACATATTATTGGTCCTCTTAGCTTTCATTTGATATACACTGTGAAGAAAACACAAGCTGAGAACTGAAAGTTACAACTTACCATGCTTCTGCATGACCAACAAAAACTTGATGATCACTTTCGAGGAAGGCCTGATCATGACCTGTCGCTTCCCCCTCTTCTCCGCATTGTACATGCTCTTAAGAGCATCATTCAGCACACTAATTCTCACCATCTTTTCAAATGCAGGCTGCCACAAAAGACAAATAAAAAAACCAAATAAGTAAAGAATGAAAAAAAAAAAGGAACACACTATTTTCAGGAAGAAAAAAGCAAAACAAAATATAAGTCCTTCTAAAACAATAAAAATATTCACAAATATGATAACTATAAATTAACAAGCATTCTCCAAACGGCAAAACTCAGATGTAAAGTAATTTTTTTTCCAATTAACCAACCAACTATAGTTCATTTCTCTATCAAATACATCTAAAAAAAGTGACATAGACCATTACTCAGCTTTAAATCGTTGTAGTTGCGACACACAAAAGGAACAATGGATGAATTTAAAAAAAAATAAAACAAAAACAGAGCTTGGGGTTCAGTATTTACTCTAATCAAATATCTGGATTAACCACATCAGTTCAACGCAAAAAGCTTAACAAGAAACAAATCAAAAGATAAACCACATCACACCCGAATAATTTATAATTTTGGCTCAAGCAAGCAAAAGAGAAGAAAAAAAAAGGTCTTCCGAAATCCGACGCAGAAGAGTTTATAATTAGAAGTATAAACGAACAAAAACAGACATCCATAAACAAGAAAATCCAAACTGCGAAACGGCGACAAAAGATACGTAATCGATCAAAGCTAAGTTAAACGCAGAGAGATCCAATGTTGGGCGTTTCGGAGGCGAGAGATCGCACCTGAAGGACGAAACGTCGGCGGCGCCAAGTCGGGCTGGTTTGAGAGAGACGGCCGAGAGAACAAACAGCGCACTAGGGTTGTAGTCTTTGAAGGGGTTTTTAACTTCTGTGGTTTTAGTACTACGATAGTTCTTTTACAAAAATACCCTTTGTTGCTAGTTGGAATTACAGCTTCTCAGGGACTAGGGCTCGGCCCATTGTCAACATACTGGGCTTGAAAAAACTGGGCCTTTCACTTGAAAGCGGGCCTTCCTGGCTATAGTTCACGGCTTCACGCTTTACGCGCGGACGTAAGATGTCTCGCCCACTGCATCACCGTCGCCGGAGATGGCTAAGCGATTGAGCTCGCAGCTCTTTGTCAGCAGTACTCTTCTCTTCTCTTTCGATTTGTTTCTTACCTGTTTGTAATTTCTTTTCCAAATCCCTAATTTTGATATTTTGTTTTGGGCTTAGGATTATCATCGTACACAACAAATGAGCATCTGAAGAAGCTGTTTTCTCCCTTTGGAGAAGTCCTAGAAGGTATTTCCTTTTTCTTTTCTCGTTCTGAAATTCAATATTTTAATTTTCTTTTAGTTAATTTTGGGAACTAAGTCACTGATGTATTCTTCTTTTCCGTGATTTGTCTGCTTTGTGTTCGTAGCTAGGTTAGTTTTGGACTCTAAAACTCAAAGACCCAAAGGTTTCGGCTTTGTCACGTACGAGTCGGAGGTTGAAGCTCAAAAGGCTTTGAAGGCCATGAATGGCAGGGTAATTTGAAAAAATTTCTATTTCTTTCATTTTTGAAAAAAAAAAAAAAAAAAAAAAAAAAAGAAGTCATTTTCCAATTATTTGCCTTTGATTTTCAATTTGCCAATTGTGGTCGATTACTTTTGTTAGTCCTTGTTTTATTGTTTGTTTCCAAGAAAATATTTTGTTCTTAGTTAAATCGTATGAATTTTCCTCGTTTGTTGTTAGCACAGATAGTTGATGGGAGGCTAATTTTTGTTGAAGTTGCCAAGACTAGTAAGCCTGGAGAAGAAGCTACCTCTTGATGACGAAGGTGCTCTTGTCATTTTGTTGTCAAATGATCTCTCGTTTATACTGTACTCTTCATTGTGGAGCTTGAATCATTTAAATTGCCTTTTTCATGTAACGTTTTGATCAACATTGTTTTTAGAATTCTCAAGGAATTACTTGTTGAACTTTGAATCGATCTCTAATTTTCCAAAAAGCAACCTTTACTGCCTTTATCATTTTGAGCTTGTAAGAATTCTAGACTTCATTCCTTTTTTTTATTTTTTTTCCCTAAATCTATAGTGGCCTGAAAGGCTGAAACAAAAGGCTTTCTTGCTTCACAAAGTTACACCAACCAGGTGATGAAATTTTCCATTTAGGTTGTTAATCTTAAGGCTGCCTCGGAGATGAGTAAAAGTAGGGGATTACAACAGATTTGATGAGCTATACTTGAGTAACTATGAAAATTAATATTCCATCTTAATCCAGGATATTGAGTTAATAGCTGAAACAAATTGGACTCTACACTGTCCTTCGGTTGATAATGCGCAGACGGCAAAATATTTTGAGGTTACCTGTAAATTTTTTTTTTTTTTTTTTTTTTTGAGTATAACATTACTAGCTGAGAAGGATCAAGACAAAAAGTGAATTTGTAGTGGTTGGCACCCTTCTAAAGAAAGCAAGTTTCAACTACTCTCTGATAATGGACAAAGACTTGATAGCCATCGGAAAGTGCAATGAATGGGAGAGACTAGAAATTTTTACTTTCCTCCAAAAACGTTTCTCTTTTACCCTAGAAAGTTACCACTTACCTCGTCGACACCCTACTCAGATCTTAAGGACCTCTTATAACAGATTGTGCCGTTTTTATAATATATGGTCGTTTAACGCTTTGTTGAATTTAAAAGTTCATGTTTCTTTCACCCGATACCATCGATGTATAGAGAAAAAAATTACTAAACTTATAAGAATAAGTGTACACGGATCTAAATTTTTACTCAGATCTAAATTTTTACTCAAGTCTTAAATTTTTACGCGGATCTAAATTTTTACTCAAGTCTAAATTTTTATCTTTATTCTTAATTAATAGCTTTTTAAATAATATAGTATTTGATTAAAAGATATTAATCAAAATTAAAGGTAAAAAGATAAACTCATGCAATCTAATAGATATTTACCCTTTTTTCTCTATGTATATAGAAATATTCTCGTTTCCATTTCCATGTTTCGCTTGAGAAACTATTATTTAATTCATTATCTAATATTTCAAAAAGTTATTTTCCCAATTGATTTTTTTTTTGGGAAAATATCAATATAATTTCTAAATTTCTTTTGTAGAAATTGTACTGTAGAAACGACAACATTCACTTCAAAAAAAAAAAGAAACGACAGCATTGAGTCAAACGACATAATTGTAAAAAACGATTTCTTGAGTAAATCGACATAAACAAATAACAATTAACAACTATAAAAGACGACAAGTAGTTCAAAACAATAGAATTCTATTAGATCATCGACTTTTAGGAGACGTTTGGTTAATGAATTAGAATTATTTTTTATTTACGTGTATTTTTATAAGAAAAAATACTATAATAAACCATAAATCATAATTCAAATCATAATTTGAATCCTCCAATCAAACATTCTCTTAAATAACAAAACCATGAATGACCACATCATAGAAACGACATTATCTTCGAAACGATACTTTTTTTTAAAAGCAAAAGACAAAACAGAATTACAAATTTTAATCGTACATCTACTATTTTAGAATGAAATATAACCATTGAAAATGACAATTTGTATAAGAAATTAACCAATTCACACATGAGATCCAAGGTTTATGATTAAGAAATCGTATATTTCACCAATTTAAATTTTTAAAATGTCACATTTCAATTTAAATTAAAAATTTAAATTTAAATTCACAAAATAAAATTGAGTTTTTAAATTTGTTTAAAAAACTCAAAAAAAAAAAACAACTCAAATTTCAACTTTATTTAAATTCACGTTCTTTTAAATTTTAATTTTATTCAACTTTACTCAACTTTATTTAAGTTATAATTTTAACTCAAATTTAACTAAAAACTTACACTTAAATTATACTCTAAAATAACAATCCTAATGATGAGCGCAAGACTCGAACTCCATTCATAAAAAGTTTCATACCGTCTGATATATTTTGGGGTTCCCTCTCTTCAGAGAAAAAAATACCGATATGACGCCAAAAATTCCCTCCAAAAAAATCCCACGATAATGCTAACTAAATACAATCGCCCTGCAAACCACCATTTCCCACTATTTCTGCAAACCAAAATTGAAAATTTATCGAAAGCTCTATATAACTACAGAAACTTAGATTATTCTCAATAATACAAGACAAACAAGAATGAGAATTTGTCAAAGAAAAACAGCCAGATAGTGTTCAATTCAAGAATTAACAATTACAAACGAAAACAAAACACATCGCAGCTCCAAATGAACAAATACAAAGCAATGAACATAAAAAACAATCACCAACAAGTCTCTTTTTGATGAATTTATCAACATATTAAATATACAGTACAAATCGCTACAACGCAGGAGAAGAAAAATTAGAGGAACATTACATATGTCAACCGATAGTCTTTTCAACTTTTACCATAAGAACATAAGATCAAGCATACAAAGTAAAATACAGAAACCCTAACAAATATCCAAAAGACATTAAAGACAAAAGGCCATCATGTACGGATACAAACCTAACCCTAACCCTAAAGATCACAATCCAGAGCCAGATTATCTTCAAGAACTCGTAAACTTAGTCACCGCCTTGGTCCCCTCAGATACGGCGTGCTTGGCGAGCTCACCGGGAAGCACAAGCCTCACCGCCGTCTGGATCTCCCGAGAGGTGATCGTCGGCTTCTTGTTGTACCTGGCGAGTCTCGAGGCCTCCTGGGCGAGCTTTTCGAAGATGTCGTTGATGAAACTGTTCATGATCCCCATGGCCTTGCTGGAGATACCGATGTCTGGGTGGACCTGCTTGAGAACCTTGAAGATGTAGATCTTGTAGGTCTCGGTACCCTTCTTCACTCTCTTCTTCTTCTTTTCTCCGGCGGCGGCTCCGCCCTCCTTCGGGAGCTTCTTGCCGGCCTTGGGCTTCTTCTCGGCGGGAGCCTTCTCAGCGACGGCGGACTTCTTCTCCTCCGCTGGCTTCTTCTCGGCGGGCTTCTTCTCTGCCTTTGGCGCCATTGATTCTGAGGATTTCTAGGAAACGTAAACGATGGTTTGGAGGCTGGAAGAAAAGCGAAATTCGAAATTGGGGAGTGCTTTTGAGAGAGTTATGAAGGAATAGGGGATGAGATTAGGTTATATACAAAAGAGCGGCGTCTTATTATTGGCTATAGGATTTTGACGCGGATTGATGATTTTTCGCATTTATTGACCGTTGGATTTTCTTTTTGGCACTTGTAAATAGACGGTTGAGATGCGTTTATGCTTTTCGGTAAACGATTCGAAGGGTGCAGATCGTCGAGTTGGCACGTTTTTGACGCACTAGATGACTTTGCAAAACGATTTAAATAGGCGGTTAAGATATATGTTTCTCCCGCGTCTTTTTTCGTTTCTTTTTTTCCTTGGATATACAATGGATTGGAGACTTTGACCAAAATATCTTAACCGCATATTTAAATCATTTTTCCCTGTAACCCAGAATTTAAAAAAAAAAATTCCTTTAATAGGAAACTTACGTTAATATGCTGGTAACAATATCCTTTATGACAAAATGCTTGATCAAAAACATCTTTTTCCTAAAAAAAAAAAACATTTTTTTTACGATTTTAATTTTTTATTTGTTAATAAATTTAATTTTCATTGTATTACATTTACTTTTTATAACAAATGAGCTTTTGATTTATTTAACTTATCGGGTTGAAAAACTCTTCTAAATCAATGTATTTTTTATGCATTATTTAAACAGTAATTAAAAGGTAATGATTTATATTTTCTTCTTTTATTATTTAAAAATAAACGAGTTTTTCTGGTAAAACGTTCTATCGATAGTCTTATGGGTTGTTTAGTTGGGGGATTCGTACCCTGATTCGAATCATGATTCGTTGTTCGCTACAGTATTTTTTCTCACAAAAAACACACGTAAATCAAAAATGACTCTAATCACGTGGTTCTAATCACAAAAATTACTTGTGTTTTATGTGAGATACTACACTCGAGCTTTAAATTTTCCCCCGCTCCAATATTTTGTAACAAACAAATCAACATTTAGAAACATGAAACACCCCTTCATGGAGTGATCTCAGCTAATGTTTCTATCTTCTTCCCTCCATTTTATTCTTTTTGTGTATTACTACAATTCGACCTCGTAGACAGAACATGTATCCAATCCTACTTCAATAACTACTCGCAACTGCAATTGACAACTGAAAAAATAAAGTGTCATAGACATCTTTTTGACACAGGTACAAAAACAAACTGTCCCGCTTAACTCGGTATCAACCACAATAGTGTAGTATTGGCCAAAAACAGAATGATAGTATTATTTTTATGGCCATGAGTAGCAGTGGCTAAAAGATGAGATAGTGAAACTAGTCAAAGAAATACACACAGAGCAGAGTCGGTTAGTAATAATGTGAAAATACGTCCTTGCATTTATAACAGTTCTTACTGATTGGCGTAAATGACCAAAATGAATCAAATTCAACGGTATATAATTCTGCTCAAAGAAATTGCCAAATAAACAGGAGAACAAAGCTCCTGTCAACTAACTAAAGCTCATACCTGAAATCCATGTTATCACTTGTGAGCAAAATGGACGCGAATATTCCTGCCGTCTAGTAACTGATCATAACCAATTAAGTGATTATATACACATATACATATAGAATACTAAGGAGCTAAATTTGACCCTAAAGAGAATCATAACTGAAATGAGCTTACCTGACCATCCATTTGCTTCAGAGCTGTGTTGGCTGCAGTTTCGGAAGTAAACTGAACAAACCCATACCCTTTTGATCTCCCACTCTTGTGATCACAAATTACTTTAACTGTTAAGTGTTATATATAGGACGTCTTAGTATTCCCTTTAAAGAAACGAAAATAATATGTATTTTCAAGAGAAGAAGCATATACAAAGTATAAAGATTTGAGAACCTTAATAACCTCGCATATACCTTCAATTATATCACCATGCTGTTCAAAAGCATCCTTCAAAACAGTTTCATTGGTGTCATAAGATAGACCTACAACTCATAACACATTTGAGTGTGCTGTAATTGGGGAACAAAGGTAAAAGGCGTAACACACACACAAAAAAGAAAAAAGGACTTGATACAAATATAGTCAATCAAAAGAAAACTAAAAAAGTTCAAATTCTTATAAATAAGAATATGGGTTCCATGCTCTATTCAGGAGAACCCGTAGAAAAATACTTTGGCATTCCAGATAAAGTCGCAATATTGCATGATTGTTGAAGAGTTGGGAGTTTGGAAGAAGACCTCCGACAAACAATTTGGCGTAAAAGGGGCGTGCCCACAAGAACCTGGCCAAAGGAAAGGTCCGCCAAAGACAAACTCCGCTTGGTGAACCTCTCATTTTCTCAGGACTCCGCTAAATGAACATCAATGATTGAGGGTCGAACATCTTCGATTTCTCAAAGCTTACCCAGCTTGACAAATTTGTCGTTTTCCAAAACAATGTCGTTTTTTGTTTCGAGGTCTTTTCAGTCCCCCCCCCCTAACGGTCCAAAAGTTTCACATTTTTTTCCGTAATGTCCGTTTCCTCTTCTCTTGTCCTTTCTAGATAAGAGTTGCTTTTGTTTGTATTATCGTCGTTTTCTAAAAGTTTCATTCCCATTTTCTTTCTTGTTTTCTTTCCATTTCTTTCCCACTTGAATGTATGAGGTTTGGAACTCCAGTTAATTGTAGGTTGAAATTAAATTAAAACCCGTAACCATGGACAGATTCGATCTTCAGGAAGTTTTTTTATTTTGCCAGATAACGTGAGTTTTTTTTCCCCTTGAATACGAAAGTAAAGCTCTGATCTATAACCATTTTGATTTGATAATTAAAGCAAAATTGTCTTACAATTAACTAGCTTAAATATGAAGTTTAACAAGTAGTTTTACATTGACAATACTCCATCTTTTCCCTCTTTGTAAATAAGACAATATTCTAATTTAAACCTACACAATTATACAACATCTACTATTTCCAGTACTAAATAAAAATTGAAGTACCTAAATCCGACAGCACTTCATTCTAGATTTAGCATAAAAAAATTGCAGCTTTTAAAAATTATGATTAAAGAAAAACTAAAATATAACATCAGTTGTTGCTCAAATGCATCTAAGCATCACCAATTCAAGATGCTCCTAAAAACATATCAATCCAAATATTTAACTTACAAACTAAGCAAAGCAATTTTCGAGAGCAGCAATGAAATCATGTTCATTTCAAACCTTAATACTTTCATAACAGTCCATGTTAGGTTAATCAAACAAATCATCATTACAATAATTTTGCCCACCAAAAAAGAAGGAAAAGAATAATTCTGCCTACACTGCGTCGGAAATACAAACAAAAAGCCGCGCTCATATAAAGTGAACAAAGTAAGCTTTAAAATGAATGACAAGAAAGCCAAGATATAAACAAGACGTTCCCTTCGTTAATTTCATGACAAATAACTCACTACATAAGGACAACAAAGGCATCTAGAGATTACAAATCTTTCAATATCATTCCAACATTTCTTTCTCCATTTCATGGCTACACAAACATCAAAAGCTAAAAAGCCCTAAAAAGTCTCCAAGTACATACAAATGAAGATGACGAAGCAAAGCGGAAACAAGCGAAACTAAGCCTTCTTTGGCGACTTGGTGGCCTTTGAGGGAGACTTGGGCTCCTTGGTGGCTTTCTCGGTCTTCTTCGGCAACAGAACCGGGTTGATGTTAGGAAGAACACCGCCGTGAGCGATGGTCACACCGGCGAGCAATTTTCCGAGCTCTTCGTCGTTTCTCACAGCTAGCAAAACGTGCCGTGGAATTATCCTGTTCTTCTTGTTGTCACGAGCCGCATTTCCAGCCAATTCCAGAACCTAAACAACAAAACCGAACAGCAACAATGTCAACACTCTCAATTAGCATAATTCCGAAATCCGAACCCTAATTTCATTTCTAGCTAGTTCTTCACAGAATCTTCCAGATTGAGGTCAAATTAGTAAAAATCCCCAAACAGAATCAAACCTAGAATCTCAACTGAGAACGATGAACAGATGCAATAAATTTTGTACCCAATAAACTTGCGAAATCAGAGAAATAGACAATACCTCAGCAGCGAGGTACTCAAGAACGGCGGCCAAGTAAACCGGGGCACCGGTTCCGATACGCTGAGAATATCTACCCTTCTTCAAGTATCGGCCGATTCTTCCAACGGGGAATTGCAGACCGGCTTTCACGGACCTCGAGACAGGCTTCTTCTTGGGGCCTCCTCCCTTTCTACCTGCGGCGCCTTTCTTCACTTTTCCACCGGTGTCCATGGCTGAATCGGAGAGAGAAATTTGACGAATCGAAGTTCTTTGTTACCCTTTGACCTCCGTTAGAGAGAGAGAGAGAGATCGGTGTGAGGGTGTTTGTGACGCAAAGAGAGATGATGATGGATACTTTGGGTTGCGTCGAAGCACCGTTTTATAGAAGTGGATTTGTGAGATGTAAATAAGCCTTGTTTCTAGGGGATGTGGAATGGGTGTGAGGAAATCAGATACTTTTTGTGCCGCTGGATTAACGATCTTATCGACGGTTGTGGAGCGCTGTCTCGCGATCCATGTGATAGCTTATTGACCAATAGAAGAGTGAGATCAATTTGCGAGCGCGTTGTTTTCAGTTTCCCTCTGCAACTTTCGGCTTTAGAAAAGCTTTCTATTTGTGCTCCAATTTCAAAATTCAAAATTCAAAAAATATGAGTTTTTCCTTTTTTCCTTTTTTTCTTTTTCTAAAAATGAGTTATTTTGTTTACAATATATTAATAATTTTATATTAAAAGCCCGTTTACTTCGCTAATTTGAGTTTATAATTCGAGTTAATATGTGATTTTATGTGAGAGCTTTTTACTGTAGCCAAAAAAAAAAAAATTAGATGTGACTGTTTCTGAGAACTTTTTACTGTAGCAAAACTCAAATTCTAAACTCGAATCGGTGAAGTGAACGGAGTCTTATTAGGCCTTGTCAATTTTATGACTCAAATCATATTATTATCCTATTTTTTTTAATATAAATTTAAATTTAACTCTTTTATTACAGTGCTTTTCTCTCACATACATAATTCAAGTCATTACTTAAATTGTGTAAATGAACACACCTTAACAAAAATTCTAATACATAGTTTTGAACTGTAAATTTATATTGGTTTTTCCCTTTTTATTTTTAGTATTTTTAACAATTTTATTTAAATTTAAAAAGGAAAGTTTGATGCTAGAAATTTCTCACTCAAAACAATTTTATCAAATCACCTTTCATTAACATGTTTTAAACATTTCATAACAATCATTTCTTTAGTTTTACATAAAGGTCTAGGCAAATGAGTACTTTAAACATTTTTATAAAGTTGAAGATGCGTAGTGATCATTTTATAAAAAATCGGTTGACAAGTTAACATAAGTATCAAAATGAGGATATTTATGAAATTACAATTACTATCAGAACAGTCTTTTGTTAGTATCATAAACGAATGTCGATAAAAGGGATTTTTTCACAATTTTATGTAATTAAAAGGTGTGATGAAAGAACGAAGAACAAGTTGACATACAGTGTGTATATTTGAGAAATTTATGAAATATATCTTCATTGGTTAAACTATACACTTTAACCTCCCTCAAATATATATATATATATACCCTTTAACCTATATCATCTATATATAAATACTTTATACGCTCGATTGAAATATTAATTACATTAACAGAGCCTCATGAGATATGTTCAATAGTAATCTGCAACTTATTACACAAATTAATAATATATGGACAATTACATAAAATTTTATTGTAAAATAATGTCATAAGATATATTTAATATGCTTTTAAGACACCAATCATGACTAAGGTATGTATGAAAAATCAAATTTCCACTATTAAAAGTGCAAGTACTCGTTCATAATTCACCTAAGTTCTCAAATTAATACTCGTGGGAATATTATTTTTTATTTAGAAGCTGTAAATTTCATATTCATTAGTTATTGTTCCCAACTATCTACAATATTATATATATCTAACTTATCGAGTTGTTGATTGATAAATTTTATCTCCCTTATTGATAAATCAAAATACATAATATATAAATGTGAGAGCACTAATCACTAGGGATTAAGATAATTTACGTAAAGTGACCAACAATGATAGAATATTCTCATTACGGAAATACACAATAATCTTATAATTCTGTCGTGGTTGTGAATATATATGTCCTAAACATAATGGTGGCCTAATTAGTAATCATCAACACCACTACAATCCATGTAAGATTGTTCCTCCAAGTGAAAAATAGATAACACCGCGATAAGATGAGTGCTCAGCTTTATTTACTGAACTTGAAAAATTTTAGGTTCGGTAATATGGGTCACGATTCGAAAACGACACGAATTTTACGGGTTATGGTTGAGAAAAAAGATGTTTGAGTCAGAATTAAGTATACCTAAAATTAACATAAAAACGCGGGTTAATTTAGAATTTGACCCCCTAAATCCGAACACGATATGAAACTCGTAAAAAACTAAAAAATATTTTTTTTTATTATATATTTTAGATTTTATTATGAATTTGTGATATCATGATAGTTATACTCAAAATTTTATACTATTATTTGCTTAATTTTGATGGATGTTATTGTATTTTAGTGTGTTATGAAATTTAAGTTATCTCTAATATGTAAAAAACTAAAAAATATATATATAATTTCCATGTCAATTTCAGGTTCACGGGTCATTTCGTGTCATGTAGTGCCGCGTCAACCCGTAAAGTGGTCGTGTCGTGTTTGTGTTACGATTTTTTAAAAATTTTGTGTCACATATCGTGTTCGGGTTGACTGTAAATTTAGAAAGAAACGATCAAAACACGACACGTGATACAAATTGTCACCCCAAAAAAATATATTTTTTTACAATCCCAACTCAAGTAAAACTATGCAAGCAATAAAATTCATTAAAAAATTGTCATAGTAGCAACATTTGGAATACTAGTTAAGACCGTATCCAATACAAATACTAATTCCAATGTTATTTTTCCAGTAAAAACTGTGAAAACAACATACTTTATACTATTATATTTTTTCTGCTCACGATGCATAATGTATTTTTAACGAAATTGTATTTCAAATTAAAGAAATTCACACACTAATGTAGGCTCGAATGACCTCATTTTGTAAGAAAACTCAACCCCGACCACAAATTGGCTCCACCCGTATGGTATAGTGAAATGTGTAAAGAGGCAAGACATGCATTGAATTCCAACAATGGGAAACCGAAAGGACACCTAAATAATTGAGCACGTAACTGACTTTTTAATCAATATCTATACTATCAATGGAGAATTTCAATCTATCTATACCATGCGACCCGTAGCACAAATGTGACGACAACACTATAGAGAAACCCTTATTGTGGATTGTACATAATACAAAACAAAGAGTGTGGAAATCACCATAATTCTTATAGAAAAACAAAAACTCAAAAACTAATATAGAGAAAATAACATTGCATTTATTTTACAATTACAACTATAAAACAAAGAGGCATCCCCAACAACACGGTCAAGACTATTGGTGATAAGCCGACCATAGAGACCAAAGATGTTAAGTAACACAATGTTCTAAGGAGTCGGAAACACTATAGAAAAAGCTACTCAACGAATGCAAGTGGCAGTCATGCGCTACCACAACCGGTCGTCAAACCAGGCACACACTTCACCGAGCATTTAGCCATAACACGAATACTAAAACCTTCATAATGCAAATCCACTGGAGCCCCCATGTACCCTACACCAACGAAAACCACACCAATGATGCTAAATACAAACCACAACCCATGTAGGCTTAACGATCTGTCGTAGATGGATTAGGGTGTGTCAGGGACCATAGATCTTTGTCATTTCAACAAAGATGAATTTCTTTATGCCATTAATTGAATAAAGAACTGAGTAATCGAATATGATTATCATTGGATAAGAGACATCGTGTTGACGTCATTAGACTTTCATCTAATTCTTCACCATTCATCTCCAAACTTCAGTTTATGTCATTTTTGCATAGATTTTCCATGACACTACGCCACACTTAATCTCATTTCACTATGCATGCCTTCTATTTCGTATACAATCCATAATCTTTACCACAACACTAGGAAAATGTGGGCATCCTATACGGTATAATTATCCCCGCTTCTAGGCTTTTTTTGGTTGGAAAGGTGGAGAGTAAAAAATATAAAGAGAGTTGAAAAGATAGAAAGTAGGAATGACGATGAGTATTATAGTAATCATTCGTACCGTTTAGTAAGATAGAGAAATAGCTGAAAGGATTAAAAATAAATATTTATTAAATTAATATATTGTCCATTTAAACTATTTATTAATAATTAATTTAGTTGGTAAAATAATCTTTTAAATCTTAAAGTTAATAGATTGTTTGGACCATTTTATTAATGAAAATATATAATTTGACGGGTTATAAAAGAAACTACATCAATCCACCTCTCTTCTCTTTGTCTTATTCTCCCTTCAACCAAACAATAAATTAGACATATCTTTCTATCTCTCTCCCTCCTACCAAACATACTCCTAAATCCTAACATATGATCAGACACGTACACATATATTTGTTTCTAGGTAAGTAAGCTCAACATTTTTCTCTCTTTAGCCAAAAAGGAAAAGATTGGCCTCGTTTAGTATATTGCTTTAGGGTGATAGAACCTATTACATAGGTTCAAAACAATATTTTAATGTTAAAACCATATATTGGTTTGAACCTAAAGATTTGACATTTAAAAATAAAATTTCAAATCTATCCCCTCTAAAAGGTTATTTGGTGCATATATAAAATTTAAATCACGATTCTACTACAATATTTTTCTTTTATAAATAATTTAAATTAAAAAATTTCTTGTCAGCAGTTGTCTCACAAAAAATTTGAATCAAAACTCAAATCATGATTCAAATATACTTCACAAACAAACCTTATTTTTTGTTGGTTTAAACTAAGTGCACATCTAAACACCAGTTAAACCACAATTAAACTATACACTTTTCAAACCAACATATTTTAAAGGGTATTTTACACATTTGCCCCCTAAAATTATATGGTTTTAGCAACTTACTCCTTAAACTTTTAATTTTGACAAGTTGCCTCTCTAACTTGTAAAATTATAGCAATATACCCTATTGCGACGATGATTGTATTAAATTAGGGACGAAAAAGCACGTTCTATGAAAAATTTTAACATCCCAATTCAAATGTAACACAAATCTTTTAATTCATCAACTTTTAATCCATTAAATCTAATGAAATATTGGAGAAAATTTAATAAAACGGGGCACATTGCAACAATTCTACAAGATTGGAGGGTTGATAGTGAAAATCAAGAGTTTATGGGGCAATTTGTTAAATAACGACAAGTTCGAGGAATAATTGTGCCAAAAACTCAATATTTAACCAATAAAGTTCAAACCACCCTGTTTTAAACTCACAAACCAAACAAGGGCATCGTTGTTGCAAGCCAATTAGATACTTTTTTTTTTAAGGTCCTACAAAGTAGATACTCTTGTAACCATTAAGAAAATGGATTAATCTCACTGATGCCCCCAAACTTTAGGGTCATTTTCCTTGTGTCCCTTAAACTTTGTAAATCCTCATTTTACCTCATGAATTTAAATGTATCCCCATTTATGCCCTTTTACAAAAAATTATGTTAAAATCAAACGAAAAAATAGGGCTAAGCGTGGCCTTATGGCTTTTACCTGTCTGTTTTTAATAAAAATTTAAATAAAAAGACCATGTAACTATATTATCCTTTTCTATATGTTTTTAACATAATTTACTATAGAAAGGGTTAATTAGGAACAATTCAAAATTTAAAAGATAAAATGAGAGTTTTTAAAATTTGAGGGTAAATTGAGAATGACTAAGGCCCCGTTCATTTCACCGATTTGAGTTTTGCTACTGTAAAAAGCTCTCAGAAACAGTCACATTTAACTTTTTTGCTACAGTAAAAATCTCTCACATAAAGTCACGTCTCAACTCAAATCAACGAACTAGACAGGCTCCAAGTTCACAGACATCAGTGATGATGATGATAATAATAATAATAATAAAATGTTTTTTCTATGGTGAGACTCCTAAAAAAACCCATCAATAGAATACCATATTTTAATAATTAAATTATTTTTTTAAGAGTCAAATATACAAATAGAATAATTATACATCTTGCATTATAAATTTTTAATATGGATATGCACTAATCTAACTGTTAAAAACTCTATGAGGTTGTTCTTTTATATTTTTGAGTTAGGCATTCTTGAGTGAAGATTTTGAGTTGAGTTTGAGTTATAACTTGAGTTGAAGTTGTAACTTGAGTTTGTGTTTGGTTGTGTACATTTGAGTTATGATTTGATATAAAAATCTTTTTGAGTTTGTGTTTGAGTGAGTCAAAATTTAAATTTATATTTAATAAAAACTCAATGGTGATGAAAAATTTTAATAGGGTATATGGGTGGGGTTTTATTCATCTTTTCATTATCCACGCATAGAAAAAAAATCATCTCAATTATAATTAAAACGAAAAAATTATAACATTTTTAAGAATATAAAAAAACTGTTCATTAATTTGAGTTCGAGTTTCTGAACTCAAATTGAAGAAAAAATTTAAACTCAAATTTTAGTCATAAATTAGAATTTAAATTTTAAAAAATATAAATTTAAATAAAATTATAACTCGAGTTATTTTTTTTTTAGTTGTTGAGGTCGCGGAACACACCCTATGACCCGCTGGACCGAGTAAAGGGTGCCACACGGACATTGTAACGAATTCAGACATAAAATGAATGTAAAATCGTCTTTTCATCTACATAACCACGCGTCGGATTTTCATTGAACAGACCTACTTTCCTTTCAGTTGTCACGCATGAGCAGCATAATGATAATTAGAGGGAGTGGAGCCACCGCATAGCAGCCAGCGTCTCTATTTTCGTAAAAAAACCGAAGGAAAAAGGAAAGAAAAAGAGAAGAAAACAAGAGAAGAATAATACTTCGCTGAACAAAAAGCCCAATCTCTCCCCTCTTCTCTCTCTCTCTCTCTATATTCTCTGATATCCTCATTTTCTGGTTGTCCCAGATTTTCCGCATCCATTTTTTGTTTCGCTGCTCTCGATCTCTATAACCATGGTCAGTCCTTTTTTTCCCCCTTTTTTTTTTTGTATTTTTGGTTGAAATTTATCTTTTGATCTGCGATGAGCTATTTATGTGGTTTTTTGGGTTTGGATTGTTATAGATCTGAATTTGGATTTCGTTTTCAATTTGGATCGTGTAGATTAAGATTTGTGTTCTTTAAGCCTGAAGTGTTTTTTTTTTTTAATAATAAAAAAGAGCTATGAAGATGTGGGATTGTTTGCACTTAACGCCGATTATGGATCTTTCAGCAGATTATGCTTTATTGTTTATTTTTTCCTGCTGGAAGAGCTAAGTAGGTTAAAAGTCTCACGGTTACCTTGCACTTAACGCCGATTATGGATCTTTCAGCAGATTATGCTTTATTGTTTCTTTTTTCCTGCTGGAAGAGCTAAGTAGGTTAAAAGTCTCACGGTTACCTTTTTTTTTCTTTTTCTTTGTTATTCTTGTAGATAATGATTTTTATTTTCTTCTTGAAAAATTTAGTTGTCATTGCAGTGCATGCCTTTTTAGGCGTTTGATTTGATTACATGAATTTTTGTGAGCTCAATTTGTAATTTTGATGTTTGTTTCCTTTGTTCAATGGATTTGGGATCTGCTCAAACTTTCAGTATTCGAGTTCTTTGCTAAATGTCAAGCATTTGTATACTTGCTCCATTAGTGTTAAAAGTTAGTATCTTTTTTCAGAATACTTTTTTGGGCTGATCTATAAATAGATTATCTAATGTTTGAAGGTTGTTTTTCATCGTCTGGAGAGTGTAGTGTAGATAATGGGTTTATGAATAGTTGTTGCGACAACGGTCTCCTATTAATTGCTAGTCATTTTATCATTTTCCATGACGTTATTTTAGTGTTTGTGGAAGCTGGGCTAGGTTGTTGATCAAGTTCGTTTGTTTTGCCTTAACCTTTCAAATGTTAAAAGTAATTATTTTGCTAAGGTAGTTTTCTTTATTATTGTTTGATCATTAAGTTTCACATGGGTAGCTTTAATAAATTCCCACACATAATAAGGGAAGTGAATTCTCAAACGTCTACACCTTGGTTGATGAGCAAAATTCCCTTGGATCAACGGGGATAAAAGATAATGAGCTTCAAAAATTCTTACATAGTTTGAGAGTCCTATCAAAATTGTTATTCCCTCAAGGTGTTTTGACTTGACATCTGTTGCAGGCCAATGCAGCATCGGGAATGGCTGTGCATGATGATTGCAAGCTGAAGTTTTTGGAGTTGAAGGCTAAAAGAACATACCGCTTCATCGTGTACAAGATCGAGGAGAAACAAAAGCAGGTAGTGGTGGAGAAACTCGGTGAACCAACTCAAAGCTACGAAGATTTCAGTGCAAGCCTTCCTGC
>NW_010368058.1:579493-582940 GCF_000414095.1 Morus notabilis | reverse complement strand
TCGAGCTCCTGTTGTTGTTGGAATACATCACTGCTGACTTATTATCACAAAATAACTTGAGTGACCTTTCAATGCCATCCACTATGCGCAGCCTCGTGATAAAATTCTGCAGCCATATTCCGTGATTGGACACCGCATAACATGCTATGAACTCTGCTGTCATGGTAGAAGAGGTTATAAGAGACTGTTTAGCACTCTTCCAGGAGACAACACCTCCAGCTAGCAGGTAGATATAGCCTGACGTAGATTTCATACTATCTAGGTATCCAACAAAATCAGAGTTAGTATACCCAATGATTTCAAGCTGATTCGACCTCCGATACGTGAGCATGTAGTCTTTTGTTCTCTGCAAGTACCGCAAGACCCGTTTGGCTGCTTTCCAATGGTCTACTCCTGGATTACTTAAATATATGCCCAACATCCCAGTAACGTATGCAGTATCCGGATGCGTGCAAACCTGAGCATACATTAGACTTCCTATTGCTGACGCATAAGGAATCTTCTGCATTTCCTTTTCCTCAAAATCATTCTTAGGGCACTGATTTAGGCTAAACTTGTCTCTTTTAGCCACAGGGGTATCACTTGGTTTGCAATCCTGCATGCCATATCTCTTGAGAACCTTTTCGATATAGCTCTTTTGTGATAATCCAAGAATACCCCGAGAGCGATCCCGGTGTATCTGTATGCCTAATACAAAAGATACGTCACCAAGATCTTTCATCTCAAAATTCTTAGCTAGAAATATCTTGGTTTCATGCAATAAGCCTATATCATTGTTGACAAGCAAAATGTCATCGACATATAAAACTAGAAAAATACACTTACTCCCACAGAACTTATGGTATATGCAATCATCGACCAAATTCATCTCAAAACCGAACGATATGATCACTTGATGAAACTTGAAATACCATTGTCGAAATGCTTGTTTGAGTCCATAGATGGATTTCTTAAGTTTACAAACCATATTCTTTGAGTCTCTCGAGATAAAGTTTTCTGGTTACATCATATAGATTGTCTCATCAATGTTTCCATTGAGAAACGCTGTCTTTACATCCATCTGATGTAACTCAAGATTGAAATGCGCCACTAATGCCATTATAATCCTGAAAGAGTCTTTTGAAGAAACCGGAGAGAAAGTCTCTTTATAGTCAATGCCTTCCTTTTGTGTAAAGCCCTTTGCGACAAGATGCGCCTTGTACCTCTCCACATCGCCTTTTGAATCCCTCTTGGTCTTAAATATCCATTTACAACCAATGGGTTTCGCTCCTTCTGGAAATGGGACAAGATCCCACATGTCATTGTCCTTCATGGACTTAATCTCCTCATTCATGGAATCAATCCACTTCTGAGAGTTAGAACTTTTCATGGCTTGACAAAAGTTGATCGGATCATCTTCCATCACTCCAATGTCTACCTCATGTTCTTGGAGAAATACAATGTAGTCATCTGGCACCGTACTTCTCCTTTCTCTAGTAGACCTCCTTAATGGCATAGGTTCTTGAGGTGGTAGAGTTTGTTCTTCTAGAATGACTTCTTGTATGGGAGGTTCTTTGACATTGTCTTGATTTGTTGTGTCTTGAACAAGGTCAGGAATGAAATCCTGATCAATGTCAATAGCACCTGTGGGAATATCAACATATTCCTCTTCGAAGACAAAGTCCCTAACTGTATCTCCTCCCACAAACTCAACATCCTCAAAGAATCGGGCATTTTCTGACTCAAAAATTGACTTAGTCGTGGGATCATAAAACTTGTACCCCCTGGATCTTTCAGAGTATCTAATAAAATAGTAAGTCACCGTCCTTAAGTCCAGTTTCTTTTCATTAGGCCTATAAGGCCTTGCCTCAGCTGGACATCCCTAAACATGCAAATGGTTTAAACTAGGCTTCTTGCCCGTCCAAAGCTCGTAAGGGGTTTTGGCAGTTGCTTTAGTTGGAATCCTGTTAAAGATATATGCTGTAGTCTTAAGCACTTCTCCCCATAGTGATTCTAGTAAGGTTGAATGACAAATCATACTCCTCACCATGTCTTTAAGCATCATATTTCGTCTTTCAGCAACACTATTCATAGTGGGTGAACCCGGCATAGTGTACTGTGGGACGATACTGCATTCCTCTAGGAACTTAGCAAACGGCCCTCGATGTTGTTCACTTGAACCGTCATGTCTACCATAGTATTTACCACCACGGTCAGATCTGACACTTTTGATTCTTTTGCTGAGTTGGTTCTCAACTTTAGCCTTATATTTTTTGAACACATCCAGTGACTGTGACTTTTCATGAATGAGATATATGTAGCCATATCTAGAAAAATCATCTATGAACGTTATAAAATATTGTTGACCATTCTAAGCAACCGTAGGGAATGACCCACAAATGTCCGTATGTATAAGTTCTAAGACGTCCAAAGTCCTGTTGGCTTCAAATCTCTTTTTATTGGTTTGTTTCCCCTTTATACAGTTAACACAAACATCAGAATCTGTAAAATCTAAGGGGTCTAGAATTTCGTCTGACACAAGTCTCTCTATTCTCCGTCTGGGATATGACCTAGTCTCTTGTGCCATAACGCAGCCGAATTCTCACTGGTTAATTTTCTCTTTATATCTCGTGTACTTAATTGCAAGGATTCATTAAATGAAGCAATTGTATCAATTAAATAAAGATTATCATATCCTGACAAAGAACCGGAACCAACCAATTTTGAATCATGAAACTGTTGGTTTTTGGCTGCGGAAGCGTGGGGAGAGGCGGATTGTGTATAATAAAAATTTTCATAAAACTTTTGAAATACTCTATAGATTATATTAATTTATGCACGAATAAATTAATCACATTAATTTATATATTAAGAACTCAATCCGGAAAAATACCTGGAAGCCGACTCGGATGATAACTTGAGTTCTTTGTCCACGAACAGTCCTTGCTCCAACGCATGCACGATGTGGAATTTTTTTTGGAGAAAAATTTTGATCTCTTTTTTCCTTCAATGAGAATTTCGGCCACCACTCAATTAGGGCTGAATAATTGTTTCAAAAATTGTGTCCACAATTTTCTATCATTCTCATATTTAAAGAGTAGAAGCCAAACTTCAAAACAAAATCAAATCCCTATCTCCAATTTAAATTTTGGAACAAAAAATCACTTTCCCTTATCTATAAGGTGGCCGGCCACACCCTTAAGGTGTTACCCTGTGTGTGGCGCCAACAGCAGATATGGAAGGAAGAGAAATCATCATTTATCCTCTAGTCTAATTTTAATTCAAATTCAAATTCGAATTTAAGTCAAACTTAAATTAATTTGAATTCTAAATTGAACAACTTATCAAATAAGTTTAAATGGATAAATCTATATGTGTTCAAATTCAAATTTAAATAATCACATTATTTAAATAATAATTAATTCTCAATTAATTATTTTTTGAGTATTTAATTTTAGAATTCCGTAA
>NW_010368058.1:576374-578911 GCF_000414095.1 Morus notabilis | reverse complement strand
AACGGAAATTATTAGAAATTCATATTGTGTCTATGTCCTTGTTCCACATAATCTTATTATGCGAAATACACTCATTCAATATCTCACCATATTAACAGTGCGGATAACACCGTTCCATTCTAAATGGGAATGACATGTATTAATAATGTTTTAATTAAAGATTCCAAACTTTAATTAAATTTATCATGAACAATGTTTTTGCTTATTATCCTTAAACACTATCCTCTCGTATATAACACTTATATACTTTGTTTAAGGTTACATAAACAATCACGGAATTTTCATTTGATAGTCATAAAATATTCATAAATATATGCACATAAAATGATGAATAAACTCTTTTATTAATTAAATAATAAATATCCTATTACATCTCATGCTTCTAGGACACTATTCCCAACAGAAACAAATTAAATTTTTCATTCCGAAATGAACAAGAATAACCAGATTTGTCTAAAGCAGAAATAGAAATCAAATTCTGTGTAAAAGACGATACAATAAATGTCTCATGAAGATCCAAATAAAATATAGTCTTTAATAACAATCTAAATTTTCCTATTGCTTCAACTTGAACCGTCTTGCCATCGCCCACATAGATGTATCTTTCACCATCACTTAGCTTTCGGCAACTCAGGCAACCCTGCATAGACACACTAATGTGTGTTGTTGCACCAGAATCTATCCACCACGTGTGTCTAGGTACCGAAGTTAAATTAACCTCAGAACAAACCAAACTAAGAAGCATACCTTTCTTAGCACGCCATGCGTGATAGTTGGTGCAATGCTTCTTCCTATGCCCTTCAACTCCATAGAAGTAACAACCTGTACCTTCCGGTTCAATCGGTTTATTTTGTTGTTTCTTCTGAGGTATTGTATCTGCAGCTTCCTTCTTCCTTTTCTTTCCCTTGTCCTTGTCCTTAGGGGTTGAGGCCAGGTGAGCACTTTCTGCCTTATCTTGCTTTAGACTTTCCTCTTCTTGAACACAGTGTGATATGAGCTCATTCAGAGACCAAGTCTCTTTCTGACAGTTGTAGCTCACCTTAAACTGGTTAAACTGTTCCGGAAGAGATATTAAAACCAGATGCACTAGTAAGTCCTCAGAGAGTTCAAGCTTAAGTGCTTTCAACTATAAAGCAAGATGAGACATCTCTAGGATGTACTCCCTGGTATTGCCTTTGCCCCTATACCTCATTGAAATTAGACTTGTCAAGAGCGTACCAATTTCAGTCTTTTCGTTCTTGACAAACCTCTTTTCAATGTCCGCAAGGAGCTCCTTAGCCGTAGTAATCTTATCAGACATTGTGCCCCTGAATGCTTCTGGAATGGCCTTCTTCATGATCATCATACACATGCGATTTGATTTCTCCCACCTTTCCATATCCCTCTTGTCATCAGAGGTACTCTTATCTGTAAGAGGTGGAGGAGAATCAACCCTTAACGCAAGGTCGAGATCCATGACTCTGAGAACTATCAAGAGGTTCTCTCGCCATGACTTAAAGTTAGAGCCATTTAGCAAAGGAATAGAGTTGATGTTGGCAGTAATATTAGCAGGAGTCATAGCTAAATAGAGAACAACAACAAACAAACAAAACAAGCTCACATAAGTCCCAAAACAAAAATTAAATTCAAATAAAGGTAAACCCCATCTCAAGATACCGGGCACTCCATTAACATTTCATCTTTGGACAAAATGTTAACTTGTAAGTGATATCTTAGTGTAGTAATCAAAAACTAATAATAAGAACACGTCAAACAATAAATCTTCCTTTGGGCCGATTTATTGTTTGCATGTAAAACTGAATAATTATCATGCGTTTATTACCACAGGTGCACATGTAATTCTGTTAAATATTGACCTTCCTTTGGGCCGATCAATATTCACATAAGTTATATATACACAACTGTTTATATTCCAAAACAAATTAATTTCCACAAGAGATGTCACTTTGGTAACATGTTGCTTCAATTAATTCATCTCAAAATATATATAACCATACCAATATCTGAATTTAAAATTGCACCAAAATTGACACAAAAAAAAATTAAAATTAAAATTAAAATTTTTTTTTAGGGTCAAAGTCAATAATCAACATTGACCGGTCAAAGTCAATGGTCAAGTGTTGACCGGGTCGGGGCTGGACCGGGTCGGGTAAACCTAACCCGGATCCTGAATCAGCCCACTTCTTTAATCCGGAGGGTTACTTGTGGTAACCTTTCTTTTTTTTTTTTTTTTAATTTGATGCGGGCTGAAGCCCGCACCCTTTCTCAGTCACGGGCCCAATTGGGCCCGTACTGTTCCTAAAGCACTCTGGGCCGCAGCCCAGAGTGCTGAAAACCCTAGGGGTCGAAAGAACCCTAGGTGAGAGAGGCGGCCGAACGGCCGCCTCTGTAGATGCCGCAGCCAGATGGCCGCAATGCCCCTCTCCGGCGCGATCCATGGCCGTGACTGGTATTCCTCGATGCCGGCAGTGCCTAGGGGCTGCCGCCGGCCAAATGGCATGATGTCCTTTAAAAAAAAAAAAAAAAAAAACCTTAGC